>NC_079229.1:32877519-32917519 GCF_029633865.1 Lampris incognitus
TGTTAGGCTGTCGGCTGTCTGGTACTGGACGGTTGTGGAAGCTGACAAATGAATGACAATAATTATCATTAACTTATCATTAACTTGTTACACTGGCCCACTTTGTTGTTATTATTATTATTTTTTTAATTTCCCCCTTTTTTTTCTCCCCCAATTGTACTTGGCCAATAACCCCACTCTTCCGAGCCGCCCTGGTTGCTGCTCCGCTCCCTCTGCTGATCCGGGGAGGCCTACAGACTACCACATACCTCCTCCGGTACATGTGGAGTCGCCAGCCGCTTCTTTTTACCTGACAGTGAGGAGTTTCACCAGGGGGATGTAGCGTGTGGGAGGATCACGCTATTCCCCCCAAACAGGCGCAGGAGGCGCTAGTGTTCCAACCAGGACACACCCACATCCAGCTCCCCACCTGCAGACACGGCCAATTGTGTCTGTAGGGATGTCGACCAAGCCGGAGGTAACGGGGGGATTCGAACCGGCGATCCCCTTGTTGGTCGGCCACGGAATAGACCGCTACGCCACCTGGACGCCCTGTTACACTGGCCCACCTTAAAGAAAAGCTCATGTAGGGAACAGAGTATAGGAGTCTCGGCGTTGTGCAACATTTAAAGCGTTTGAGTTGCGTTTACCTGTGTGGCTGTTGCTGGTACATGTTGGTTTTTGTTGTCTGCTTCATGATGAGGCTGACGTAGCTGCTGTTGAGCGGGACCTAGTATGACACCAGACTCGATGAGAAACAGGCATTTCACCTTTCGGCATGTTTGGCTGTTAGAGGGCGATGTGTTGGTAGGCATGGGCTTTTCAGTGCTGCACAGTGACAGCACTGCTTCCTGTGCACTGAAATGGGCTGTGTGTAATTTCTTCCCGAATGCTAACCTACTATATCATTCACTGATGTGAATAATCCCTCCATTCATTATCCAAGCTGCTTATCCCAATTGGGGTCGCAGGATGCTGGAGCCTATCCGGCAGTCATTGGGCGGCAGGCGGGGAGACACCCTGGACAGGATGCCAGTCCATCACAGGGCCGACACACTCACACCTAGGGACAATTTAATATGGCCGATCCACCTGACCTACATGTCTTTGGACTGTGGGAGGAAGCCGGAGCACCCGGAGGAAACCCACGCAGACACGGGGAGAACATGCAAACTCTACACAGAGGACGACCTGGGATGACCCCCAAGGTTGGACAGCCCCGGGGTTCGAACCCAGGACCTTCTTGCTGTGAGGCGACCGCACTAACCACTATGCCAATGTGCCGCCTGATGTGAATAACAACAAATCGAGATCGATAAGACAAGCAAATTCAAACCAAAAGGCAGCAGATACATCTTTGGGGAACCTGACCATCAAACAACGCCAAAAACGCTTTACCTGCCTGGTGGTGGGTTGAGATTATAAGTCATTAACTTTGTGCCAATTAGTACAACTCAGCAACTGCTACCGATGTTTGCTAGTCATGATTTGCACCAGGAAAGCTAAAATATCACACATAGCCTGCCTTAAGTCTAAACCTAAGTTGAGTATGTGTGTTTGTGTGTTTCTAACAGGGGTGTTGAGGTCGCTATCCCTCATGTGTGTGATTCCACAGAGCAGTCTGTAGATCCACTGGAGTTTGTCCAAGAGGAGCTCCATATTCCTATGCAAAACTCTCCAGAGCGAGCGAGAGAGAGTGAGAGAGAGAGAGAGAGAGAGAGAGAGAGAGAGAGAGAGAGAGAGAGAGGAGAGAGAGAGAGAGAGAGAGAGAGAGAGAGAGAGAGAGAGAGAGAGAGAGAGAGAGAGAGAGAGAGAGAGAGGTTGAATAAGCATTGCGAATGATGCAAGAGGGAGCATGTAAAAGACTAGGGAGTGGGATTATGACCCATAGATGACATCAGATATCTTATGTTTGTCCCATACATTAGCCCTCCACTCCAGATTACAAGGTCATCACTTGTTCGTATGTACTGATTTTGTCGACTAAAGCGTCACAACATCATTTATGTGTTGACTGGAAACAAATTGTAATAATAAGATCGTGATACTTTATTATTCCTGCCTTGGTGATTGATAAGGATTAGTTTAAATTCACTTTTCTAATGAATTATGTTTGACATTTTGAATGGTTCAGATAACCGTTGTTCCCTACTGTCTGTTTTCCTGTGCCGGGTCCTGGGCTTCTGGGTGGATGATGGATAAAGCTGCCTCTCCATCTGCTGAAAAATGATGCTGAAGGATAACTCCTTTTTTACCTCTTTTTTTATGTGGCTTGAAGGTATTTTATTAGCCTCATTGGTAAGTCGCCATCCTTTATACAAAACATTCTGTGTGATTCAAAGAGGCCTGGCCACCATACGACCGGTCAAAAACATCCCGGCCATATTGTCGGTTTTCACAACGTTGTTCCTTGTTGTTTTCAGACGGTTAGCAACGGGGAGGGCTGCAGACTACCACATGCCTCCTCCGATACATGTGGAGTCGCCAGCCGCTTCTTTTCACCTGACAGTGAGGAGTTTCACCAGGGGGACGTAGCGCGTGGGAGGATCACACTATTCCCCCCTAGTTCCCCCTCCCCCCGAACAGGTGCCCTGACCGACCACAGGAGGCGCTAGTGCAGCGACCAGGACACATACCCACATCCGGCTTCCCACCCGCAGAAACGGCCAATTTTTAGGGATGCTCGACCAAGCCGGAGGTAACACGGGGATTCAGACCGGCGAGCCCTGTGTTGGTAGGCGACGGAATAGACCACTATGCTACCCGGACGCCAGCTTTTATTTATATTTTGGAGAAAACCTGAGGGGACACGCACATTGGTAGTGAGAGCTGCAACTTGTGACTGAGTTGCATATGAGACCACAATTACAGCAGAGCCCGCCTGCTACGGTATGACTGGGGAACAGGAGAGAACTTGCCTGATGTTCTCCTGTACCGGGAGATGCCTCTTTCCTCAGACTTAGGAGGAACACGGTTTTCAAGCAGCGCTGACGGATTGTCCTGTGGGGGAAGATGAGATGAGACGGGGAACAGACTGAAGCAGAGCAAAGGCTAAGCAAGACGAAATGAGATGAGATGAAGTGTGATGACATGAAATAAAATGAGATGGGGGAGAGATCTGATGACACGAGGCGAAATGGGATAAAATGAGTCGAGGAGATACACCGTTTGAACTCCGAGGCAGACAAACAGGGAACGTCCGGCCTTCACGGCGCGCTTGGTGAATGCCACCTCCTGGAGGAGCTGCTGCAGATGGAGGTAACCGGTTCCTGTCTGAGGGTCCTGGGAGGGTAGACACGATATGATGTAGCATAGCATGTTAATGCAAGGAATTTGTCTTGACATGCTCTACACAAGACATGCATGTAAGGGAAATCAGACAAGGACACATTAGGCCCCAACCCCCATCACTCACATCAAACATACCCACCCAAAGAATAAAAACATGTACAAGCATATAGCAACACCTTTCCAACCACCCATTGCCCCCCAGAAAATAATCATGACACATGTGAGCATCAAAGAATGTTCCCAACCTACACTATCCTACATGCTAAGAACACACACACACACACGCACACACACACACACACACACACACACACACACACACACACACACACACACACACACACACACACACACACACACACACACACACACACACACACACACACACACACACACACACACACACACACACACACCAGCCAAAACATGAAAACCACTGATAGGTAAGTGAATAACATCGATTAGCTTGTTAAGAAGGCACCTGTCATGGGGTGGGCTACGTTAGGCAGCAGGTGAACAGACAGTTCTTGAAGTTGTTGTGTTGGGAGCAGGAAAAATTGGGCAAGCATAAGGATCTGGACGACTTCGACAAGGGCCAAATTTGTGATGGCTAGACGACTGGGTCAGAGCATCTCGCATCTCCAAAACGGCAGGTCTTGTGGGGTGTTTCCGGTAAGCGGTGGTCCTACCAAAATTGGTCCAAGAAAGGACAACCGGGGAACCGGTGACAAGGTCATGGGCGCCCAAGGCTCACTAATGCATATGGGGAGCAAAGACTAGCCCGTCTGGTCCGATCCCACAGAAGAAAAACTGTAGCTCAAATTGCTGAAAACGTTTAATGCTGGCTATGATAGACAGGTATCAGACCACAGTGCACCACAGCTTGGCTGCGTACGGGGCTGCGTAGCCGCAGACCGGTCAGAGTGTCCATGATGACCCCTATCCACCGCCAAACGTGCCAACAATGGGCATGTGAGCATCAGAACTGTACCATGTAGCAGTGGAAGAAGGTGGCCTGGTCTGATGACTCACGTTTCTTTTACGTCATGTGGACGGCTGGGTGCGTGTGCATCATTTACCTGGGAAGAGATGGCACCAGGATGCACTATGTGAAGAAGGCAAGCCGACGGAGGCAGGGTGAAGCTCTGGGCAATGTTCTACTGGGAAACCTGGGTCCTGCCATTCATGTGGATGTTACTTTGACACGTACCACCTACCTAAACATCGCTGCAGACCAAGTACAGTCCTTCATGGCAACGGTATTCACTGATGGCAGTGGCCTCTTTCAGCATGTTCAGGAATGGTTTGAAGAACATGACCAAGAGTTCAAGGTGTTGCCTTGGCCTCTGAATTCTCCAGATCTCCATCCAATCGAGAGCATCTGTGGGATGTGCTGGTAAAACAAGTCCGATCCATGGAGGCCGCATGTCGTAACTTACGGGATCTCCCGCTAATGTCTTGGTGCCAGATACCAGAGGACACTGTCAGAGGTCTTGTGGAGTCCATGCCTCGATGGGTCAGAGCTGTTTCGGCAGTATGAGGGGGAACCACACAATATTAGGCAGATGGTTTTAATGTTTTGGCTGATCGGTGTATGTACATACAGACATGCGCGGTCCCTCGACGTGAGTATGACTGTCCTCTGGAGGACGCCTGTGTGCGTGACTTTGTTTAATGTGGGGAGACTGGTGCACAGACAGCCACCACACGGTCCTCGACAGATCTGGGTCAGGATCCGGATGGCATGGAGTCCAAGATGACTGGGGGCCCATTTCTGCTGCAGCCTTCATCCACCTTGCCAGCCGTTGTCATGCTTCCCTAAAGTCAGCCATCCTCCTCCGCCTGTTCCACTGTTGAGGTCTTTGCTGGATTGCTTTTTGTCAGGGACCTCCCCCTTGACCTTACCACCAAGGGTGACCCTGCCAACAGCATAGCTCCAGACGGCATTGCTCTCAGGATCTCAGAACCACGCAAGCTTCTCCACCACGACAATCTGACAATCCACGGAGAAGACACACACATACATATAGTAGTATGTCTGACCATATATATATATATATATATATATATTACATACATATATAGCGTTTTTTTTTTAAACCATAAGTGGTGTTCACAAAAGTGCTCAACAAATGAGGAGCGGAATATATATATATATATATATATATATATATATATATATATATATACACACACATATTGGTGGTGGTTGAAGTGAGTTACGCCCTTCAATGTGAAGCACTTTGGGTGCCTAGAAAAGCGCTATATAAATGTAATGATTATTATTATTATTATTATATATACATATGGTCAGACATCCCGCGACCCGAATTCAGACAAGCGGCTTGGATAATGGATGGATGGACATATGGTCAGACATACTACCACGCTACATACAAACAAACATGAATAACATTTAATGGGAAATGTGTACACACATGGACAAGGACTGTCACCGGATGCTACTTTAAAGGTGCTGTTGCAAGAGGAGACAAAACTTCCAAAGCAGGCTTTAATTCACCAAGACATCAGGGGCTGCCACATACCCAGCCACCAATAATTCACAGGGTTAATATTTTCTCTCCTCATATTGTATATCCTCCACCCACCTCTCTGTCTCTCTCTCCTCCACTCTGTTGGTCTCTGTCACTGCAATTAACTGCGTCGCCTGTGGACTTCTCTACCATGTTCTTCCTGCAAGTCTACATTGGAGGACAGAAAAACATCAACTACAACAATATTCACGTGTAAATCAGACCGATGTGCTGAATGAATATGGAGGCGGTTTTCTTGTTATGGTCACCTTCAGTACTTTTTGTAGGTGCTGTGTGCGCCGGGCGAGGCAGGGCTTCGTATCTGTAGTGTTCATCCCAGCTGCTAGAGAGGGTCTGATTAAAATAGAAAATACAAGACATATGCTACAGTGATTCCCATTCTGTCAGTCTGTAGGTACAAAAACAAATCCCATTTCCTTTTTGACTATATGTTATACATTTACACAGTTCATGAATGCACTCAATCATTTCTGTTTTGACAAAAGAGAGAAACGGTTAAAGAAACAGTTTTTCCAAGAATGGAAAAACTATTTAAGAGTAGAACCCCTCAACCGACTGTCTGGAAACACACATCCGGTGTCACGCCTGCTGTACGACTGTTAGAATCGAATCGAACAGAATAGAATATCTATTTTCCCAAAGGAAGCTTAATATGCAGTTGTCAGTTTGAAGCAGATAAAGCAGTATACTCATAGAATATACAAATAAATTCTAACAATTACTATATGTAAATTATGCCAATGAATTATACGAATTGCTAATATATTAAATACCTATACCTTGAGGTATAGCTTGGTGCACACAAAAACCAGGTACGCAGATTATATAAACACATTATAAAGTGCAATATAGTGAAAGAACATAAAGGAGATGATAAAAGCAGAAAACATAACTAAATAATCAAATAAACCATGGAGTGAATTTGGGGAAAGGATGCAGAGTTCAGCACTCCTCATTGTAACGTTCTCATTGTCTTTCAAGGGAACTGTGGTAAAGGAAACAAATGTAACAAGATAAAAAAGGCAAGTTAACTAAACAAACAATACTCGAATCTTAACTTAATTGGATGCGAGGCTGAAAAGGGTGGACTGTTGTAATATATTCTCTATATTATCTGGATGTATCTTATACTGCTAATATATCCATAACAGTGATTTGAGCCGGAGACCAATTCCCAACGTCTAACTCTCCGACTGTCGCAGCAGTCAACATCCGGGGTATATGAGAGCCTAGCTTAACCACCACTAGGTGGCGCTGTTGGTCTACTACAACTGTCGTACCTCCACACTGCAGCCGGGGGGGAAACAAACCCGCCTGTCGACACTTTAAAATATATACATACATACATACATACAAGAAGAGCTGCCACGTCCACACGGATCAGCTGGGTCCTGAAGAGTCAGTTGAGACGTGACGTCATCCGGGTGGACGTTGGTCGTCAAGGTAAAATGGTTCAAACGCTGCACGCGGGTTCGGGATGCGCCCACAGGAAAACAAGATGGCGCTGACCTGCCGTAGAGAGTCATGCGTCCAATTAACGTTACGCTCTTCACATACGAACACAGCCGAAACTTGTTTTTTTTAAAAACCTGACATAAGCTTCCAAACTCTATTCGTGTATGCATGTGCATTAAATGGTTAAGCATTGAAATGGGAAGTGTTGGCGTTAAGTTTGGTGCTTTTTGTATTTTGCTCTTTGGCTGTTACGATGGTCGATTTTTCCTTACTGTGAAATGGTCGCTGCTCTGCGTCCGCAGTTGTTCCAGCCTCCACCCAGGGAGACCCGGAACAGGTGACTGCACCTGTCAGAACAGAAAACCGGCGGGTGGCCTGTCACTCATTTGGTGTAAGGGCATGAACCCTGCGGCCTTATGAGAGGTACCCCCCCCCGCCCCTCTCTCTTATATAAAAAGGTATGGCACCACGTCATCGCTGTTGAGCCACCAACCAGAGGGCTCTTGTGCATGCTGACCTCGCTTGTATGACGTCTGCACGTTTTAGCAATATAATGCTTCTGCAACCGGTTATTTTCATGCCCGGTGCGGGATTCGATATGGGCAGTACTGCGCCACAAGGCGACATCACGAACCGCTCGGCTAAAGGGTCAGACCCGTTAGCTAGGGGGCTAACGTGTCTTATTAGTAGTTTACACTTCCTTCAGTGGGTCTTTATATTTTGACACGGCCCTGATTGTGTTACCGTCTAAAAGACTGCCTCCGAAAGGGGTCACAGATAAGCCGGAGAGGTAAGCCTGGGGAGGGGAGACGGCTAGCTAGCAGTTAGCACCTCGGGTGGCGGCCTCGTGTTTCCGCGGTTGTCTGGACGCCCAGCCGTGGTACTGTACCCAAGATGTTTATCATGACGCACCCCAAGGTTGCCTTTCTTCTTTTTTTAAAGAAAAGTGTAAACTACCAAGAAGACCCGTTAGCCCCCTAGCTAACGGGTCAGACCCTTTAGCCGAGCGGTTAGCGATGTCGCCTCGTGGTGCAGTACACCCCGTATCGAATCCCGCACCGGGCAAGAAAATAACCGGCTACAAAGGCATGACATGATTAGAGAACAGAAGTCAAATTAGCAGGTGGTCTCGGTAGGTTTCCCACGAGTCTGAGACCGTTTGTTCTGAGTCTTAGTTCAGCAACAGATCGGAGAGGGGCGGGACTCGCCAAGGGTGAATAACAGCAGCCGAAGAAGGTTTACCTGAGGAGCGGTTGCCGCTTTCCGTGTCCGCCAGTGTCCCTTCATCAGTGAGCGCCCGGTGCCCGGCTAGGAAGTGTACACATCCCGGATAAAAAGCCAAGGTAGGGCTGAGACGTGGCTCATTATACGTACCTGACTACTCTAATGCGGATTTGCGGCGTTCGCCCCTTTTTACGGTTACTCTGCGTCGAGCGCCTCTAGTGGCCATTTTCCGGAGGGAGGTGCCTTTCGTTCAGGCTGACCTTTGAATAGTTCCCACCCGAGCGTCGGCCTTGCATGGGTGTTGGAGCTGACTCCCTCGAATGAGCAACTTTTTATATTTACCACAAGATGGCAGTATTGTCTAATTGACCCCTTTTCGTTGTGGCCTGGCAGCGCTCAAACGCTGAAATACATAGCAGCGCAAGCTCACGCGCACGCACAACGTTTTCCTATTTGATCAAGTTAACCTTTGACCCCTTCTGTTCTTCCTCCTTTCGTGTCTTACAAATCTCATTCCCTCCCATTCTTCCCCAGTGCCAAGCATCCTCCTCTCCCCTCAACTAACTCCCATATCCCTCTTACCTCAACTATTTACCTTACCTTAATCCATCTC
This sequence comes from Lampris incognitus, assembly GCF_029633865.1. Lineage (NCBI taxonomy): Eukaryota > Metazoa > Chordata > Actinopteri > Lampriformes > Lampridae > Lampris > Lampris incognitus. Next base: position 32,886,637 of record NC_079229.1, read on the forward strand.
TTCTCCACCTTTCCTCTCTAACTCCCTGTCTGGGATCTGTGTGCTGACGGGTTCCCATCTGTGTGCTTTAGTTAGTTATTATGCACTGAATAAGAACATTCAAATGTATGGGGGGTGGGGGACAAAGTTCTGATGCTCACTTGAGACATAAAAGTCTCTGTTGAAAAAGTTTCTCTCCCATATGTTAGAAAGGTGTTTGTTAAATAAGGACGCTGATGCTCGACCAGGTTTGACGGTGTGGAAGGTTGCAGCTGAGGGCTGTGTGTCATCCCGGCCTCTCAGTAGCCTCAGCATCCTCCTGCGGTTCCTTGTCAGCAGAATATCGCCAAGTGTTCCTTTTCTAATGTGGCACGAGAGTATGTCGCCAACATTTAACTGACGCGGATATCGAATAACAACCTGCCGTGGCCGAAAAATCGACGCGCCTCTACTTTCAGGAAGCCTGACAGTTCAGCGGAAACCTTTACTGTTGTCGTTTGCTCCCTTTCCCCCCCCCCCACAGTTCTTCTTCCTTGCTGCAGCTCAGCTCATGGCTGGGACTCCCCGATATCGCGCCTCGCTACGCCTTGAGTTCCAGGCTTATTTGTCATATATGAAAAGCAAGTTTACGCTCATTGTCCTCATGAGATGCGTGTTTCGCCAGCTCAACACACAACTGGAAAGTAGAAGTATGTGTGAAAGTACTTGGAGAAAGCAAAGTGCAAGAACAGGATACAACGGGGCAGGCTGTGGATGCACTTTGTTGGACAGTGCGCTCCAGTAGAGAATGTTGTTCAATAAATAGTAAGGGGACCTATGCAGTGGTACTGTAAACGGTAAACTCGTGCAAATGGCAGATTGTGCAGTCAGTAGTTACCATAATGAACAGGTGTTGCACAGAAAAATGTGCAAATAGCAGAAGGTGTAGTTGGTGACATCAACCATAATGATGTCTTTCGACTCCTGCTGTACATTCATGCATTTCTTACCCCCCCCCCCCCCCGGTCCTGTACTCTTTTTACCTTTCCCCTCCTCTTTTCATGTACAGGCTTTCTGTCCTCTGTTTTCCCCAGCTCCTGACTGTGAATCCCTAATACAACCTGTCATCGTTGTTCTCTTCTTCTATGTTTCTTCTCCTCCCACCCCCCCGGGGGTGACTCATCCCCCCCTTGACTCATCTCCCCCGTTGTCAGATAACAATGGGAATTTTGGAGGGAATTCGGACTTTTTATCAATTCGGTGGTGGATTTGAATCACCGATAGATATAAACATGCAAGTTCTTCCAGATATGACAACTCGCAGTCACATAAACAGAAGCCGAGCGAGTGAAAACCCTACATCATCCGTAGGATGTCTAACGTTTGACCTAACAGGAAGACCGGGGCCTGGGTCGCATTAAAACATGGCCGACATATTAAGTCAGAGCTGTGATTCAACCAGTCCATCGATAACTCAATCAATCAGTTAAGCTTTATTTATATACTAGTTTCTGACATTAAAATGCAATGCAATGTGCTTTCGTGAAGTGAACATGCTCGCATTGCGAAGGGCGGCACGCTGACCCCGTGGTTAGCGCTGTCGCCTCACAGCAAGAAGGCCCTGGGTTCGAACCCCGGGGGTTGTCCAACCTTGGGGGAGGAGGGGGGGGTCATCCTCTGTGTAGAGTTTTGCATGTTCTCCCCGTGTCGGCGGTGGGTTTCCTCCCACCATCAAAAAGACATGCATGTTAGGGTTACTCCCGTCTGTGCCCCTGAGCAAGGCAGCGGGAAAAGAAAAGGAGTCGGTCCCCGGGTGCTGCACGGCGGCTGCCCACTGCTGCCAGAGCTACACAGCTAGGATGGGTCACATGCAGAGCATAATTTCCCCGCAGGGATCAATGAAGTATCTCAAAATTCCCCCCCCAAAAAATAATTAATTAATTTAAAAAAGAGAAGAAAACAAAGGGAAAAATGAGTCGACCCAAATGAAAACCAATAACGAAACACGGCGAGCGATACGCAATCGAATGACACGACACCAAATAAAATGGATTAGATGAGGGCGGACAGAGTCAGAGCTAGTACATGAAAGTGGAGCGGGTTACCCGAGGTCAAAGCACGCCGTTGAACAAAGGGAGAGGATGTTTTGGGTAAATATTGAAAAGCCACTGCTGAAGTGGTTGTTCCCCGTTGCAGCGGCAGACAAAGGGCGAAGCGTATTAGGGCCGTATGCACGGAACGCTGCCTCGCCACGAGTCTCGGTTTGTGTTCTTGGAGCAGCCGGGAAGTGTGATTATGCACCGTGGGGAGCCACGCGCCCACCGTGCCCCGAGATCTCCCATGAAACCTCCGACGAGCCAATGCAGACCGTCTGAATAAGCATGTGGGGTGGATTTGTACTGGTCAGGCCACAAGACCATGACGGGCTCCTGCAGATTGACTGGTGCGAGACTTGCCTATGTTGTTTTTTCTCCTTCTGTTTGTGTGTGTGTGTATGTGGACCATAGGCCTCAATCTAACACCTGCAATTGTGTGCAGTTTCTAGATGCGCGTTTTTGTTATCTTCAGGAGACGAAATTGCTGATTTCTTAACAATTGGACAACAAAAATAGTGAAATAGTATTTTGACCTCAGAAAGAAGAAATTAAATGGTGGTTAACCCCCCCCCCCCAATTATACTTGGCCGATTACCCCACCCTTCCGAGCCGTCCCCATCTCTGCTCCACCCCCTCTGCCGATCCGGGGAGGGCTGCAGACTACCGCATGCCTCCTCCCGTACATGTGGAGTCACCAGCCGCTTCTTTTCACCTGACAGTGAGGAGTTTCCCCAGGGGGACGTAGCGCGTGGGGGGGATCACGCTATTCCCCCCCAGTTCCCCCTCCCTCCCGAACAGGCGCCCCGACTGACCAGCGGAGGCCCTAATGCGGCGACCAGGACACACACCCACATCCGGCTTCCCACCTGCAGACACGACAACTTGTGTCTGTAGAGACCCCCGACCAAGCCGGAGGTAACACGGGGGATTTGAACCGGCAGTCGTTGTGTTGGTAGGCAACGGAATAGACCTCCACGCCACCCGGACACCCCGTGGCGGTTAGATTTGACAGTGTCACGACTGGCTGAAGGTTATGCGATCCAGCACCATAATCTCACGACGGTGGAACTTATTAGATAGCGATGTGATAAGATTTGCAGCATGACATTAAAAAAGCGCCATAGCACGGCGGTCAGAAGAAATCCAGTTGACCTTGTGGCGTGGGCCGTCAGAGCTACTGTGTCAGCGTCACTGATGCGGCTCACTTCCCCGTCTTTTCTAACTCGTTTTTGTAGAACGGCCCCTGAAAGTAATGGCATGGTCATGTTTTCGTTGCCCTTCCTCTGCTTAGTTTTATTGTCTGTTTCAGCCCATTCAAATGCTCTCCCCAGGACTTTGAGAGTCGGTGGTCCAACATAAACCGTCTCCACCAACGTGTGTTGACAGTTCTGTTTCTCCTTTTCCATTTGGAAGTGTTTTAGCCTATTTTATTCTCTGCTAAAGGCTCAGAGACGGCTGAACATCATCCAAAAGCGCGGACCCTCTCTGCCAACAAGACTTTTCATTCTGGTATTACTTCAACTGCCAGCCTCCATTGGACTTTTTCACTACTGAGATTCATGCTCACACTTAAAGCAGATGTAGGAAGGTGAGGAAGAATTTGTCTAAAAACTGAAGTGGGGTCAAAGGTGGGCTTTCGTGGTTCATACCTCAGGCTGCAGGTCTACCCGTGACTTACTAAAAACTCTGACGTTCAGGCCCTCCCTTTAACCGAGGCCGACCGATGCTGCAAAGTGATCGTCTGAACCAAAGTGAGAGGTGATCAGAACGTGAACGCAAATGAAACGGCTGCCGCCCATGTTTTCTCCAGAACTGACTGTAGTACATTTATATACAACATGTAAGATGGATTCTTTACTGTCCCATTCGAGGAAATCTGCTGCCACTGCCTGTACATCCAAGTACAAGTTCACCTCCAAATATCAGTTAGACACAGTCACATAGGCGCCACCACATACATGCAAACATGCATGACATTTAATTGGACATGGTAGCAGATCATTTCATTTAATTTGAGTGTCCTTTATTAATCCCCTTGGGGAAATTCAGTTACTGCAAATGAACCCATCCTAGCTGTGATCTGTGTAGCTAGGAGCAGTGTGCTGCCGCCTTCATGCTGCACCCAGGGGGACCAACTCCAGTTCTTTTATTCCCATTGCCTTGGTCAGGGGCACAGACAGGAGTATAACCCTAACATGCATGTTTCTTTTGATGGTAGGGGAAACCGTCCACGCGAAGAAAACCCACCGCAGACACGGGGAGAACATGCAAACGCCACACAGGGGACGACCTGGGATGACCCCACCCCACCCCAAGGTTGGACAACCCCGGGGTTCGAACCCAGGACCTTCTTGCTGTGAGGCGACGGCGCTAACCATTGGGCCCCATTGTGAGACAGGTTAGTTTTACCTTACTGATGATGTGTTCTTGCAATAGTAATGGACAAGAACTGTCCTCAGGTATCCCAGGAAGGTGAATCAGTTCCATCTGGACTCCCAAGTTTATTGCGAGAAACTTTTCATCACTCATCTAAGTGACCTCTTCAGTCTCAACTGACTGCAGGTATCCCCACCCTTATAAACAATACAGTGGCATAACGACTAAAAACAATGATCAATTTCATATGTAAATTGCCGTGACCATTAACTGGAGTTACAATGGCCATGTGAGCTATTCAGAGGATTTGGGGATGGTTGCAATCACAGCATTGTAAGATGTCTTTATGCATGCTCAATAATCCTTGAAATAAGCATTGTAAGATGGTGACAGATGTGATGGTCTGGCGGCCTGTCCATGGTGTCTCCCCGCCTGTTGCCCAATGACTGCTGGGATAGGCTCCAGCATCACCGCGACCCTGAGAGCAGGATAAGCGGTTCGGATAACGGATGGAAGATGGTGACAGATGTACTCTTAGCGCTACCCCCCCCCCCCCCCCCGTTCAGGGATGGTCGTTCCCTCTTCACATAGAACATTGTAACTCTAATTAATGGTCATGGCAATTTGCATTATGAAACTGATCATTGTTTCTTGTCATTGTGCCACTGTTACATCTGTTACATAACTGTAACACACTGTTATTACATAACTGTAACAATGTTATAAACATGTTATGTTCATAAGGGTGGGGAGACCTGCAGTCAGCTGAGACTGAGGAAGTCACTTAGACGAATGATGAAACGTTTCTCAATACATGTTGTGTCCAGAGGAACTGAGCCAACTTTCTGGGATTTCCCTACTGGTATTATTGAGCATGCTTCAAGAACTGCCCCCACGTACTTAATCTAAAGCTGCTATGGCGGAGTGGCTACGGATACCCCGTAGGATCCCAAATGCGGCCTCCACCTATCAACGGATGGGTCAGGGTGCAGACTTCTTCCTCAGACCTCCGTCTTCTATTTACCTCCGTAGACATTTTCAAGCTAAAAGGTGCATGTCACAATTGGGGGGGGGTGGTCAAGAGTGGCCTGGCTTGTCAATGAGGCATATAGGCCTACTGTACATAAAGGAGTCCATTGCTGCAGGATGAGAGGCAGTCAGAGGGAGGGCGTGTCTGAATTGTGGTTTCGACCCTGAAAATGAGTCTTTAGGAGGAGGAGGAGAGAGTGTCCTGCTCTGTAACTGTTTGTGGATGATGAAATACAGCGGGAATGTGTTTTCTGTGTTTGTGGCAGTAACGTTAAACGGTTTTCCCTCTAAGACTGTCCTCCGTACTTCCAGCGAACCAGAGGTGTTTTAGAAAACGGCCCTCTCTCCGACATAGAAACAAAATAACAAATTAATATCCGACACGGCGTTGTGGTTTACTACCTTTTGCTGTTGCATGTTTGACGTGGTGTTGGTGGGATAAAAGGTGAAGGAACTCATTTTCTGGCCAAAGAAGGTTGAATCGGCTCATCTGGACACAGTGTTTATTGAGAGAAACGTTTCATCGCTCGTCTAAGTGACCTCTTCAGTCTCAACCGGCTGCAGGTATCCCCCACCCTTATAAACAATACTGTTGTATAACGACCGAAAATAACAACCGGTTTCATATGCAAATATGGGTGTGACCGTTGACTAGAGTTACGATGTGTGCTCTTCACAGAGGATCTGGGAATGTTTGCATCACAGCATTGTAAGATGGTGACGGATCCATAACGACCGAAACCAGCGACCAGTCTGCGTATGAAGCTGGTTGTTGGTTTCAGTCGTTATGCCAGTGTATCGTTTATAAAGGGTGATGGAACGTGTCTGTCAAACATTGTATCCAGATGAACTGACTCCACCCTCTTTGATGTTCTTACCTGGATTGTTGAGCGTGCGTCAAGACGTCAGTTTCTGGCCGTGTCTTGCGACGTTGATGTGAATTTGTGTGAAGTGATTGGATTGAAACGGTGGCTTGCATTAAAGGCTATAATTGTTCTGTGCTGTTGGCCCGCCATACATGATGGAAGGCCCTTGACTGGGACTATTCTCTGAAAGCAGCACATCCATTTACCGCTTTTTGATGCAAATAACTTAAAACAGATTGGTCTTTTCTTTTATCAATGAAGGGACATGTAGTAAAACATGGCAGGAAGTAATGAAATCAGATCCTCTTTGTCTGCGGTGCACCGTTTAAACATGGATGGCCCGTGACGTACGCTTTTGTTCATTCCCAGTTCATCTCTCTGGCACGTGGCTCTTATCATGTGGCTTGGCCGGGCGTTGATGCTCGCTCCGTAGCCATGTGCACTCACAGTTTCCCCAGGCCTGTCAGCCGGGCAAGGCACCAAGAGAGCCGCCTACACTGTGTCCTCCAGCTGCGGGGTCCCAGAGCTTTGTCAGTGGCTGTGTGTGTGTGTGTGTTTGAGACATGGGCGCAAGTCCATGAATACTGGGATGGCGTCCAGCGCTTTACCTGTGCTCCCGTCCATAAGGTTAGTGGTTGCGTCACGAAGGACATCCGATGTCAAATTTTGCCAAATCATTATGCGGATTGACAAGACCATACCGGACTGGTCAAAGCTCAGGTAAACAATGACCGCCATTGGTGCTGGGCCCTCCCAGGGTGCCAACTGAAACTGTAAAATTTGCCGTAGTGACCCCTGAGAACCAAGTAACAAACAGAGAGAGAGAGAGAGAGAGAGTGTCAGTGGGTATGTGTGTGAGAAAGAAAGAAAGGGAAAGTTGCTGAGAAGGGTGGTGCAGTGGTTAGTGCAGTCGCCTCACAACGACAGGGTCCTGGGTTCGAGCCCCGGGGTAGTCCAACCTTGGGGATCGTCCCAGGTCGTCCTCTGCGTGGGTTTCCTCCGGGGGCTCCGGTTTCCTCCCACAGTCCAAAGACATGTAGGTCAGGTGAAACTGCTGGGATAGGCTCCCGCGACCCTGAGCGCAGGATGAGCGGTTTGGATAATGGATGGATGGACAGTTGAGAAAGAGATTAAAGGCATAGAACATATAATGCGACTGCACATACATGGGTACATGCATGACTTGTAATACTCAGAGCCCGCAAGAAAAGTTTCAGGCATGTTTGACCATTTATGAGAAAGTTGTGTGTGTGTGTGTGTTTCTGCATGTCTGTCGTAATGCCACTAGTAGGCGCCATGCAGTGTGCTGGAGGAGTGATGGGTGACGCCACATAGAATCGACGCTGAGAAACTCCACCGGTGTCCCTCCTCAACACAGAAGAGAGGAAAAGCGTGAAACTAAATCAACACCCACTGACAAGAGGGTGGAAAGTGACTGGGAGGGCGGCCAGTATGAATCAGACTGACAGTCCTTTACAAAATGCTTCATGTAATGAGCTGCCATCCCAGTGCTTCAGGTCTTACTCAGCGTGTGCTGAGCCAACGTGACACCCGAGCGTTCCTACCAGCAAACAGGGATTTGTCTGAGGGGGTAAAATAGTTTCAATGGGAGCGTTCATCAAATCATCCACAATGAGGGAGCTGCTGCTGGAAAACGTATAGACGTTTACTTTTGGGAATCAGTCTTTCAAACTAGTTTAGAAAGCCTTCACCATCAAAGCTAAGCCAACTCCGCAGAGCTCCTGAGTGGTCACATCATGGTTTTCACCCTGCTCCAGACTTGGATTTGCCCAAAGCAAAGCCGAGTGTGATAGCTTTCACTTCTTTGTTGGCTCGATGAGATCTGTCTCACTTCGGTGGAGGGAGACTTTCCTGCCTTTCCACTGACACTGGATCAGAGACATTTTTTTTTGGGATTCCCCCCCCGCCCCTTTTCTCCCCAGTTGTACCTGGCCAATTACCCCACTCTTCCGAGCTGTCCCGATCCCCGCTCCACCCCCTCTGCCGATCCAGGGAGGGCTGCAGACTACCACATGCCTCCTCCCATACATGTGGAGTCGCCAGCCACTTCTTTTCACCTGACCTGACCTGAACAGGCGTCCCGGCTGACCAGAGGAGGCGCTAGTGCAGCAACCAGGACACATACCCACATCCGGCTTCCCACCCGCAGACACGGCCAATTGTGTCTGTAGGGACGCCTGACCAAGCCGGAGGTAACATGGGGATTTGAACCGGCGATCTCCTTGTTGGTAGGCAATGGAACAGACCTCCACGCCACCCGGACGCCACGCCATCACAGACATGTTGTCCTGTATGAACCCTGAGAAGATCTGTTATACCACCTGGGGAACAGAGAAATTTTTTTTACAAACTTGTGCCCCTTTTTGACTTTCTTTTTTGAGAAACCCATACAGACTACCCACTGCGCTGTTGTTTTTCTGTAATGTTTTCTCTGATTTTAATAGTTTTGTACCTCTTTCTAGAACAGGTCGTTTCTGGTCGGTTGCGCTTGTCTGTGTGTTTGGGTTTTTGTGGGTTGATGGGTCGGCTGAAAAAAAACCCAGCTAAAACTCTTCTCCTGTACCCTCTTATTGTTCTATCCATTATTGACAACTTGATTATTGATCACCAATCAATCAATCAATCAATCAATCAATCAAATAGACCTTTGAAAGAAAGAAAGCTGACGGACATGTTAGTTATATGAGCTCTATTCGCAGCCATCTCGTCAGTCATTCGTTTCATATCATCATCTTCCTGTAACATGGGTTTACGTAACACTTAGTATTAATTAGTACTGTCGGTAGATACGTGTATCAGTCTGTGGCGGCCTGTCCAGGGTGTCTCCCCGCCTGCTGCCCAATGACTACTGGGATAGGCTCCAGTATCCCCGCGACCCTGTGTAGGATAAGCAGTTTGGTTAATGAATGGATGGATGGATCCACCAGTCTGTTTGTTCTCTGTCATCTCTTGCCGGAACAGCTCTCTGTAAATAAGTGGATTCCTTTTACAGGGAATAAAATATATGCAAAAAGCTGAATTATCATGATGCCAGGACCTGGATTAAGCAATGGATTCATCTGGATCTCGGATTTCTTTCTCTCTCTCCTTTTTCCATCGTGATTGCTAAAATGTTCAGATATGACTCGGATATCATAGACTCCCCACTCATTATCCTTGGAGATTTTAACAGAGCAAACTTCAACTGCCAAAATACAGACAACATGTTAAATGTCCCACCAGAGACATGAACACTCTGGATCATTGCTACACAATATTAAAGTCAAGTCACATCAATTTTGTTTGGATAGCCCAATATCATAAATTACAAATTTGCCTGAAGGGGTTCAAGGACACCTATCGCTCTGTCCCCCATGCAGGGCCTCTCTGATCGCTGTCTTACACATCTTACCCCAACCTACAGGCAGAAACTAAAATCTGCAAAGCCTGTGGTTAAAACTGAGGAAATGGACAAATGAGTCAAAACTGGAGCTCCAGGCCTGCCTTGACTGCATGGACTGGAGTGTTTATGAGGTTGCATCTCAAGACCTGGATGAACTTACTGACACTGTGACATCTTACATCAGCTTTTGTGAGGACATGTGTGTGCCCACCAAAACTTTCTTTACCTTCAACAACATTAAGCCCCGGTTCACAGCAAAACTCAGACAGCTTCATCAGGCCAAAGAGGAAGCCTACAGGAGTGGAGATAGGGTCTGGTATAACAAAACCAGAAATACACTCACAAAGGAGATCAGAGTGGCTAAAAGGTGCTACACTGAAAAGTTGAAAAACAGGTTTTCTGCCAACGACCCATCAGTCTGGAGAGGTTTGAAGGACATTACCAACTACAGGAGACCATCCCCTCACACTGTGGGGAACCATAAACTGTCTTACAATTTAAATGGGGTTTCCTGCAGGTTTGATAAGCAAACTTTCACACCCCTCACCCTCTCCAGCCACAACACAACCAGCTGCACTCCTTGCCAGACCCTCTCCCTTCCCCAGCGACCCTCACCTGCACTCAGGATCTGTGTTGAGGACATGCGCCAGCTCTTCCAGAGACATAAGACCAGGAAGGCACCGGGCCCAGGTGGCATGTCATCCTCCTGTATTAAAGTCTGTGCTGACCAGACTACAGGCCCATTGCTCTAACATCTGTGGTCATGAAATCCTTTAAGAGACTGGTGTTAGCCCACCTGAAGGAAATCACAGGCCCCCTGCTTGACCTCTTGCAGTTTGCCTACCGAGTAAACAGGTCAGTGGAGGATGCAGTCAACATGGGATTGCACTACATCTTCCAACACCTCGACTCCCCAGGAACATATGCAAAGGTCCTGTTTGTGGACTTCAGCTCAGCGTTCAACACCATCATCCCAGATATCCTCAACTCAAAACTCAACCAGCTCACTTTACCAGCCCACATCTGGCAGTGGATTAAAAACTTCCTGACAGACAGGAGGCAGCTGGTGAGGCTGGGGAAAATCACATTCAGCATCTGGACAATCACCACTGGCACCCCCCAGGGATATGTGCTCTCCCCTCTACTCTTCCTCCCTTTACACAAATGGCTTCATCTCAGGTGACCCGTCTGTTAAACTCCTTGAGTTTAAGGACAAGTTTTAACCCCTTGAGGCAAATTTGTAATTTGTGATATTGGGCTATACAAATAAAATTGACTTGACTTGACTTGACAACACAACCACCATTTGCCTTATCTGGGATGGTGATGAGTCTGCATTAAGACAGGAGGTTGAACAGCTGGCCCTCTGGTGCGGCCATAACAACCGGGAGCTGAACATGCTCAAAACAGTGGAGATGATAGCGGACTTAAGGAGGAGGTCCCCAACACTGTCCACACCCCACACCCCCCATATTCAACAGCACAGTGTCTGTGGTGAAAACCTACAGATTTCTGGGTTCCACAATCTCCCAGGACCTAAGGTGGGCATCCAACATAGACACAATCATCAAAAAGGCCCAGCAGAGCAAGTACTTTCTCCACCAGCTCAGGAAGTTCAACCTGCCTTAGGAACTGCTGATTCAGTTCTACACTGCAATAATCCAGTCTGTCCTCTGCACATCCATTACTGTCTGGTTTGGATCAGCCACCAAACAGGACAGAGACAGACTGCAACAGACAGTTAAGTCTGAAGAGAAAATCACTGGTGCCAACCTGCCCTCCATTCAGGACTTATACACCTCCAGAGTCAGGAAACGGGCAGGCAACATCACTGCAGACCCATCACACCCTGGTCACAACCTGTTCCAACTCCTCCACTCTGGTAGGCGCTACAGAGCACTGTACCCCAAAACAACCAGATATAAAAACAAGTTTCTTTCTGTGGGCTGTCATCCAAAGAAACGCCTAACATCGTCAAATAAATCCAACCAATTTATATATACTGTACCATACATTGTATGTATACTGGTGCACTCTGTCATGTACATCTACTTCAGGCAGGTATGTAAGTGACCTGCTAACATTTATTTCAGCATCTCTGATATATTCTCTGCACCACTGCACTTAATCACCTCTTATTTCGCCTGTATATAGTCAATCCTTGTGTATGTATCTGAAGATCTGTGTTGTAGTGTTGTTATTCTATGTTAAGTACACTGAGAGAGCCACAAAACTGGAGTCATATTCCATGTATGTGCAAACCTACATGGCCAATAAACATGATTTGGATATTGTGAATTTTGAGTGAAGTAAACATCATCCGAAGGTCGAGTTGTGAAGTCTGACTGGCAGCGCTTTGAAGGCCATACAGGGACTAGCTTACTAAGATATGAGCCTAACATTGTCCAGCAAGCCTTCGTTGTAATAGCTGCCCTGGCCTGCGGTTCATTAGAAAAATACTATCGCTTTCTAGAATTCCATTTGTTTTCATCCCCTTCTTCACTTTCACTTCAAGCCTGACCTTTTTTTCTTGTAGTCTAACAGCTGAACAAATTTTGATCCAAATTCCTTCTTATTAACCCATTTCACATTCCAACGGCTGCTTGCGAAGCTCTTCTAAAAAGCTGGAAGATTTGGTTTCTACCATGCCGTCTGTGTGACCCCCCGGTCGTAATGGCACGACAGTGTTGATGCCATGTTCTGCCAGCTGAGCGTTACTGGACCAGCAGGCAAACCCTTAATGGCCTGTCGTATCGGTGGGGGAAGTAGCAGCAGTCATTGGGCCAGTTGGGGTTTGATGCGTGGACGTGTTTAAGAAGTTGTTCTCCATCTGTTTCGTTGTTACTTGGATATATTTATTCTTTGTTTTTACAGAGGGAAGCCCTTTCTTTTGTTTGGAAATATCAAGAGCTTTCCCATGACCCCTTTTTTGATCATCTTTTAAGGAATTCCTTTCAAATTCAAGCACTTTATTTGTTTGCTTTCATGTTTCTTTAATCACCTTGTTATTATGCACAATGAGGCCTTTTGGAGTTCAGCTAAACGAGTGCAATGGTTCAATCAATTAAACTTTATTCGCATGCTGTGATACTTCTTGTACATAAAATGTGATGAAATACATTTTGTATGAAGGGAATTTAATTGCAAATAAAACAAAGGGACCGTCATTTCCTGCACACATGTGCAGCATTGAGCAGAGAACGGATGTGGAGAGTTTTTTTTTAGGATTGAAAATGATGACCCCAATAATCAGTGATTCTCCCTACTTTGAACAACCAGTAGTCAGCAGTACTGAGTTTCGCGTCACACTGGCTGTTGACATTTCTACAGAGGCGTACGAGCGGTGTTTTGTTCTGACCCCCAAATGAGGACAAGCTGTTTCGATGGCGTGCTTATTGGTCGTCATGAAAACTCATCGACTCTCGAACACTCTCTGGAGATCAGTACAGCTCTTTTCTTTTCTTTTTCTCTCCGCCAGGCAGAGCCCCAAACTGTTGCTTCATTTCAAACCTGGTTGGGAGAGTCAAACAACCTCTGCACTGCGAGGGCAGCACTTCATACACAAATGAGTGCAAACGCACACACACACACACACACTAACCCCCACACACATGCCTGGCTCCAAAATGCTGGAATGAACACCAGCTTCCATCAGGGCTGCAGACTCACTTCATTCAAAAAAGGTCTGAAGAATTTTTATTTTTCCAGGCAGACCTCAATCCATAGATGGTGTGTAAACACGACTGTTATACTGATTTGTAGCATTGTTCAGCTCATCTGGAAACCTCTGCTACTCATCGCTACTGGTGATCCATCTGATTCACACTAGCTTTATAGTTTTCTTCGATTGCTAACAAGTTATCAGTCAATACTGAAGCCACTTTTCCCAAAACTCTTCATACAGTCTGCGTTACCAACATGCTCTTGGCCAAACAGTTAATCTCATCTCTAAATATCACTCAGACCGTCGAAACACTTCATACATGTCTCAAAATAAGCTCGTTCGACCATGACACTGGCAACAATTCTCACTCAGAAAGTCAAGTCAGAGCATACTTTGCTGCTCATAACACACTGAACTAAAATACACTGACAGGGAGCGTTACATAACTTTTTTCTTTGAAGGATTTTTCACATAAATCAGTATTTCATTATAGAATAACACCTTTTCACTTTGACTAGACTTAAGCATACGCTGATGAGCCAAAACATTATGACCACCTACCTAATATGCTGTTGGTCCTCCATGTGCCGCCAAAACAGCACTGACCCACAGAGGCATGGACTCTACAAGACCCCTGAAGGTGTCCTGTGGTATCTGGCACCCAAACATTAGCAGCAGATCTTTCAAGTCCTGTAAGTTGTGAGGTGGAGCTGCTGTGAATCGGTTTTGTCTGTCCAGCAAATCCCACAAATGCTCATTTGGATTGAGATCAGGAGAATTTGGAGGCCAGGACCTTGAACATTTCGTCACGCTCCTCAAACCATTCCTGAACAAATTTTGCATTGTGGCAGGGCGCATTATCCTGCTAAAAGAGGCCAATGGCATCGGGGAATACCATTGCTATGAAGGGGTGTACCTGGTCTGCAACGATGTTTAGGTAGGTGGCACGTGTTAAAATGACATCCACATGAATGGCCAGACCCAGGATTTCTCAGCAGAACATTGCCCAGAGCATCGGACTCCCTCCACCGGCTTGTCATCTTCCCACAGTGCATCCTGGTGCCATCACTTCCCCGGCTAAATGGTGCACATGTCGACGGTCATCCACATGATCTAAAAGAAAATGGGACTCATCGGACCAGGCGACCGTCTTCTGCTCCAAGGTCCAGTTCCGACGCTCCTGTGCCCATTATAGCACTTGCGACGGTGGACAGGGGTCATCATGAGCACTCTGGCTGGTCTGCGGCTACGCAGCCCCATACGCAGCAGTTATATGTGACACATTCCTTCCGTAACCATCATTAAAAATGTCTGACTTGTGCCACAGTAGACCTTCTGTTGGTTCAGACCAGACAGGATAGATTTAGTTGCCCTCATGCATTGATGAGCCTTGGGCACCCAACACCCTGTCGCCCATTTGTGGTTTGTCCCTCCTCGGACCAATGTAGGTAGGTACTCAACACCGCTGACCGGGAGCACCCTACAAGCCTTGCCATTTCAGAGATGCTCTGATCCAGTCGTCTGGCCATAACAATTTGGCCCTCGTCAAAGTCATTCAGTTCTTTACTCCTGCATCCAAAACGTTGACTATGAGAACTGATTAGACCTCAGTCATCAATCGTTTATACGTATACATTTGTTCTTACACACCCATGGAATTTTTTTTTTTTTTGGCCCTGGAGTTTGTCTCAGAGACCAGTGTAGAACCTGGGTAACCCCTGAATTTAGACACCAATTGGCTAACACCGATGTCTTTGCAAGCCTGAGTGATTGCTAGTTGCAAGCAGTAGACAGTAGATGTTAGGGGTAAAGAATTACAAATAACCATCAGGCTTTGCTTCTGACTGTCAGACAATCTTGAGAGCTAAAAATATTCCATGGGTGTGTAAGAACAAATTTGTATGTACGTACTGATTGATGAATGAGGCCAGTTGTTCGTTTACCATGTAATCTATCCAGACCTTGACATGTGCCCTTGTTTGGAGGTGAGCAATGTTATTCGGTTCACCTGTAAGTGGTCATAACATTTTGGCTCAGTGTTTGTAACAGGAGTGGATCAGAAATCCAGCAATTTGATTCAAATCATAACTTATTGTGAAGAATAGAAAAATTGAAACAAAACAAACCCCTGAAATTCCAGGGCTGCAGTAATAATTACAAATCAAAAAACAAAAAAAAACACCAAAAGCATGTACAGTATAATCACTCATACTGTACAGTACTGTGAGGGTTTTAGTCCTCCCTCTGCTGCATTTGGCCACCAGTTCTCATCAATATCCCATCTTATGTCTTGTCTGGCAATGCATCTTGGAAAGTATCTTCTGGACTGTCTAATCCAACCCTGGCAGTTATCAGGAGACGTGTCGCCACACCCCGCATTCATGGCATTCAGTAAAGGCCATCTGGTCATGTGGATAGTGGTCATAAACCTTCCACCTCCACGCAGAGAAAAACTCCTCTGTTTAGGAAGGGGGAGTATGGAGGCACGACTAGTACTGACATCCTGGGATGTGCAGCAAACCAGTCTGTGACTGCAGCAGAGATGTGGAATGCCTCTTTATCCCACACAACAAAGGTAGGGGTGATTGTTGCCCCTCGACTTCTCTCCTCTGCTGGCACAAGTCGATTATGCAGGTCATCCAGAAAAGATACAAGTCTCTCTGTATTGTAGGGGCCAATGATGGTTTGTGTAACAGCAAACCGTCATTGGACAATGCTGCACACATTGTGACGTTAGCTCCTGTCTGGCCAGGGACATCCACGTCTGCTCTCTCTCCAATCACATTTCTTCGCCTGCGGTGTGTTTTTGCCAGGTTGAATCCAGCTTCATCCACAAAGATGAGTGTGTCTGCAGTTTTCCTGACTTCCATCACCATCACTTTCTAATATACAGCAAATCCACAGTTTTACAGAACTCAACATTATGCATAGCTGTGTATGTACCCCATTTGGTTATTGACAAGACATCTTGCTTAGACACATTGATACCAGAGTTCTTTCTGACAGGCTAGCAGGGAGCAGGGCAGACTACGCTAACTGCTAGCCCATGCAGACCGGCAGTTCCGATAACAACAAGGGCAGTCTAGTGGCGACCTCGCCAAGCGTTGAGTATGTTTTAGTGTCGTCGTGTGGAGTGCGGGGAGGTGTGTCGAAGATGTCTGGCTGGGAGAACTAGCACTGGATCAGCTGAGGAAGCCTGGTCTGCTGCGTCCGATGGGCCCAATGACCATGGCTCTGCCTGGAGCTGCGCCCAAAGAGAAAACACCGAGGGCGGTCTGACAGGACGTCGAAGTGGGGCAGGCTAAGCTAACTGCTAGCCCATGCAGACCGGCAGTTCCGACAGTCATCAGCTGGCGTTCATTCTCCTGGACAGTGATTTTTTTTGTTTAGTTTGGATATATGTCTGATATATGTTTTCTTGTAGTTTTTGGATATGTGCTTTTGTCTTTGTGTTGCACTACTGTGGGCTGGGGGGAAATTATATTTTATTTAATTTCATGTATGCAAGTACATGAAATTAAATGACAGCATTCATGATTCCTGATTCTTTCACATGTTCACCGTCTCTCTCAAAGGACACAGTGTACAACTGCTTCATCCTTATTTTATATTCCTCTAGGACTCTGGCAATTGTTGTTGTGCTGACCATATTCACATTCCCAAAAGTGACATTGTCTGCCAGAGCTCTGTACCGAATTTCCCACAGTTTTATTGCATTGTTGGTTGCCAGTTACCATGTCAACAATGACAATTTCCTACGCATCTGAAACTATTCTGCCTCTCCCTCATGTGGGAGGCAACTTCTGGATCCTATTGTAAAACACAAAACAATCAATATATTTCAAAATGTCAGAACATGTAAAACTGTTAACATACTGTATTGTACTGGAATATGTAATGCAATTATCATTGAAAAGATGCTCATCTCGCCTGTTTTGCCGGAAAATTCGTGCTATTGATGCAACTGTTGAGCGCTGCAGATTTGGTTGCACCTTTAAACCTGCCTCTTTGAAAGCGAGACCATGGTTTACAACACGGTCAACAATTGTGGCCCTTATCTCATCAGGGACCAGAGCTCTTGGCCTTCCTGTCCGCTGTCCTCCAAGCATTCTCCCTCTCCTCGCTACTCTTCTTTCCTCACCGACCTGTCTTCCTTGTTCCATTTTTCCAAACAAAATCATTCCGAAGCTGTCTCCCCTTTTGTCCATTTGGTAACGAGACTTAAAAACAGGACCCCTGAGTAGGCTTTCAGCTGAAATTGCAATCAGCTGTCCTTGGAATGATTATTATTTCATTTTATTGTAAGCATTCTGCTGCAGAAATGCACAGAATTAGCCATCATTCTGTTTTGAATGTGTTTTTAACAGTTTTCAATGCAGCGAGTTAGCATAAATTGTCCCTAGGTATGAATGTGTGTGTGTGTGTGTGTGTGTGTGTGTGTGTGTGTGTGTGTGTGTGTGTGTGTGTGTGTGTGTGTGTGTGTGTGTGTGTGTGTGTGTGTGCATGCATGTCGGCCCTGTGTGATGGACTGGCGGCCTGTCCAGGGTGTGTCCCCGCCTACCGCCCGGTGACTGCTGGGATAGGCTCCAGCATCCCCGTGACCCCGAGAGCAGGATAAGCGGTTCGGGTAACGGATATATGGAGTTAGCATTTGAAAAATGTGTTGCAAATATATAATATTTTGCAGGTGGTGGAGTATGAATGAGAAAGAGTTCATGGATTTCGGTAGAGGCCTTTGAATTCATTTTGTGTGAAAGCAATGACAAATGATTGACAGTTTGGTCTACATAGACTTCTGTTTCGTGGACTTTGTGAAGATTTTCAAATCAAATCAAATCAAATCAAATCAATTTTATTTGTATAGCCCAATATCACAAATTACAAATTTGCCTCAGTGGGATTTTGACGACGTGACTCCAGTTGTGGCCAATGCATGTTAACAATAAAAAAAAACTTATTACAAAACAAATGTCATGCTCACTTGGCTATGACATGATTACTATTCAGGGCTCTAAGTTGCCTCCAAGTTCAAATCTGCAAACTGCTGAGTTCTTTGTAGGTAACTTTGGATAAAAGTTTGTTAAATGAGAAAATGTAACTGTATGGACATATAACGTTCAAGCACTTTGGGCATAGAACCACAAGTAAATGTCAGTATATGCATGCAGCTACAAACGCACACTTGCATGCACGTACGTACTAATGTAGATTTCAAAGGTGAGTGATTTGAATCACTGAATCCTGCACTGTGTCATTCAGTGTCGTGAAAGATGACGCAGAATCGAAGCAGGCAGGACAAATAAGTTCAGCTAGATCGGTAGTGGACACACAGCACATTTTCTGACATCTACCGTTTTTAAAAAACGCCCAGTGGATGTTGCTTTCTGCAGCTGATGGATAATTTGAGGACTGCAAGTGCAAGCTAAAACACCTCAGCCAAGCGGGCCATTGTGTTTATGAATGCAGAAATCTGTGGGGCTTTGAGATGTTTATCTTAATCAGTAGCATTCAGCAACTCCTGCGGATATTTACTAGTCATAATATGCTGCAGGGCAGCTGAGATATGACTCACAGCACCTTTAAACAATACTTCCACCTATGACCTTGTTAGTGCGGAGATCTGCCAGGGATGTGGGCTGCATGGTTTCACAGTGATTCAACCCTTCACCCCCCCCCCACTCTCAAAACAGGGTCGAAGGGAATTTAGTGGTGCTCAGTAATGTCCTGCCAACACTGGAAAGCCCCCGAATGAGAGGACTTGGACTTCCTGTGATGGAGAACAGACTCCCCTGCATCGCTGCCTATCTGGTTAATGGTAAGAGTGACTCAGACATCGGATGGAGAGCCTGATTCACTTTTCCAGGCATTACTGCATCGTGGTTGCTTATTTGCTCCAACCGAGACGAACTCCAGCAGGGCCATCAGTAGATGTTGGTAGCGGCCACAGCTCTTTTTTATGTTTTGCTTTGCTTTTTGCTTGGAAATGATGCCATGATAGTTTTTGCGGTGTAAACGCTTCGTCGTGAGAAAAGCTGAAACGACACTGAAGCCACAAAAGGGTCCCGTCAGTATCAGTTGATAACAAATCAAACAACTTAAATGAGTTGGGTCAATAGGTCTGTAGGGTCATCAATAATAATAATAATAATAATAAAAATTAATTTAGCACCTTTCATCAACAGAGTTTGCAAAGATTGGAATTTTGGAAGATGGCCGCGCGAACTCACGTTTGCGGCGGCCCCACCCAGTAATAATAATAATAATAAAAATAAAAATAAAAATAATAATAAATTAAACTTATATAGCGCTTTTCTAACACTCAAAGTCACTTTACAATAAACGGGGTGAAACAAGAGGACAGATAAACATAACACCAACACACAGGGGTGGATGGGAAGGGGGGGCTACGAGAGGGAGAAGCGGCAGCCATGCGTGACGCCCCCAGTACTCTCCCACTTAGACGGGTACAAAAGGGGAAGAAAAACAAACATCATGAATCACATAAATCACAGATGAAGTCTGGAGAAGTGAGTCCCGATTAGTGACTTGAATGTGGGCAGCCCGCAGCAGTGTCTGGTGTGCTTGGGGGGGGGGGTCCAAGCGGAGGGGGCAGCAGGTCGAGTGCTCGGCCCTTAGTCTGCCTCAGATTAGGGGTAGATGAGAGGATGGGGGGGGCACAAGAAGGCAGTGGAGAAGAGGTGTGTCTTGAGACTGGATTGGAAGATTGGGAGGGATTCTGAGGCTCTAATGATTTGGGGGACCGCAGCCCTGCCCGGAGCTGTGCCCGAGAGGAAACACCGAGGCGGTCTGGCGGGGGCCTCACCTAGCGTCGACTGTGCAGTGTTTTTGTCTGCGGCTGCCTTTGTGTCGTCATGTGGAGTGCGGGGGAGGCGTGTCTGTCAAAGGTGTCTGGCTGGAAGAGCTGGCGTCGGGTCTGCTGACGGAGCCAGGTCTGCGGCGTCCGGTGGGCCCAAGCACCACGGCTCTGCCTGGAGCTGCACCCGAAGAGGAAAGACTGGGGGCGGTCCGACAGGACTCGGAAGCGGGGCAGGCTAAGCTAACTGCTAGCCCATGCAGACCGGCAGTTCTGACTGTCATCCTGGCTGGCGTTCATCCTCCTGGACAGAGGAATTTTTGGACTTTGTTGCACTGGATGGACTGTGTTGCACTGGATGGACTGTGTTGCACTGGATGGACTGTGTTGCACTGGATGGACCGTGTTGCACTGGATGGACTGTGTTAGACTGGATGGACTGTGTTGCACTGGATGGACTGTGTTGCACTGGATGGACTGTGTTGCACTGGATGGACCGTGTTGCACTGGATGGACTGTGTTGCACTGGATGGACTGTGTTGCACTGGATGGACTGTGTTGCACTGGATGGACCGTGTTGCACTGGATGGACTGTGTTAGACTGGATGGACCGTGTTGCACTGGATGGACTGTGTTGGACTGGATGGACTGTGTTGCACTGGATGGACCGTGTTGCACTGGATGGACTGTGTTGCACTGGATGGACTGTGTTGCACTGGATGGACTGTGTTGCACTGGATGGACTGTGTTGCACTGGATGGACTGTGTTGCACTGGATGGACCGTGTTGCACTGGATGGACTGTGTTGCACTGGATGGACTGTGTTGCACTGGATGGACCGTGTTGCACTGGATGGACCGTGTTGCACTGGATGGACCGTGTTGCACTGGATGGACTGTGTTGGACTGGATGGACCGTGTTGCACTGGATGGACCGTGTTGCACTGGATGGACCGTGTTGCACTGGATGGACCGTGTTGCACTGGATGGACTGTGTTGCACTGGATGGACCGTGTTGCACTGGATGGACCGTCTTGGACTGGATGGACTGTGTTGCACTGGATGGACTGTGTTGGACTGGATGGACCGTGTTGCACTGGATGGACTGTGTTGCACTGGATGGACTGTGTTGCACTGGATGGACTGTGTTGCACTGGATGGACCGTGTTGCACTGGATGGACCGTGTTGCACTGGATGGACCGTGTTGCACTGGATGGACTGTGTTGCACTGGATGGACCGTGTTGCACTGGATGGACCGTGTTGCACTGGATGGACCGTGTTGCACTGGATGGACTGTGTTGGACTGGATGGACTGTGTTGGACTGGATGGACCGTGTTGCACTGGATGGACTGTGTTGGCCTTTTTTTTTTGTTGCTTTGTTGTGTATTTGTTTGGCGGTGTTGTTTTTGAGAAGTTTTGGAGTTGTGTTTTTGTCTTTTGTGCTGCACTGCTGTGGGCTGCGGGAAACGAAATGTCCTTTCTTTTCGCGTACGCAAGTACGTGGAAGGAAACGACAACAACTTGCTCCTGATTGCTGAAAGTGCGTTTAACACATTGGTCTAAAAACCACCAGTAATAAAACAATGACCTAATTAAAACAGGTCAAATGAATTAAAACAGCAAGGCGGTGGAAAATAAGGCTACAGCAACCATGGAAACGGGGATTTCATCGAGAGGCTAGAAGAAACTGATAGCGCTGGCCTCAGGAAGCCCGTCGGGGGGCTAGTTTTTAATCTCGGTTCAAACCGACGTTCCACATCCCGTCGGCGTGCAGGAGGTGGAAGCAGGAGAAAGAGGGGTCCAGCGCTGAAAGCCACTGCAGTAAAGGCTTGTCTGTGTTGCCATGTCGGCCCAACACAGGACAGAATCCCTGCCGCTGACGAGTCGCTGGGAGGATTGTGTCATTTAACTCTAAATTCCATTGCTCTGAACACACGCCGCCGAGACGGCCGAAGCCCTTATAAAGGGGGGATTTAAGTCCAGTAATATCTCAACCGACTGTGAATCATCTGTGAAAATGTTGGTACTCCTCACGCGGTGTCTGGAGGTGCTACCCGACCACAGCATGACGTACACCTTCAGGGATGACTCCGACCAAATGGCTGAAATCACCATCTTTGGTCAGGGGCAGGTTTCGGTGTTTATTATGCGTTGGAAGCCGCACAATGCGATCATAGTGGCGACAAAATTCAAACCAGAGGCCGTTTTGGAGATCGGCGCTGGACCACCGCACTCGGTGATGTGATGGAAAAAAGTCCACATCAAAGGTGGAGGCTCGTTGGAGACGCTTAGAGAAGATGCAGGGTGGATGAGGAGTCGGGGGGGGGCACGTTAAATAGGCAGATTATCTAGTCAATGGGTTAATTGAGCATTTAAGTTATAGTTTGATGCGAGAGGCTTGAGAGCAGGTTTGCTAGAGACAGACAGAGACAGATTGGCTCTAAATTAAGTAGGCTAACTGTGTTTGCAATGATAGGGTTGAGAGAGTGTGTGTGTGAGAGATGGGGAGAGAGAGAGAGAGAGAGAGAGAGAGAGAGAGAGAGAGAGAGAGAGAGAGAGAGAGAGAGAGAGAGAGAGAGAGAGAGAGAGAGAGAGAGAGAGAGAGACAGACATTTGGAGAGGGGAACAGTCTGCCAACAGTGTCCCCGGCTCCCACAGTGTGTATTATTCTAATCGGGCTCTAATCGAGTCCACATCTGCACCGTTCTGATGTTTACAACTCGCACCACGCAGACAGACCTGTGGTGGCGCTCAGCTCAGTTGCCCTGCAGACGACGAGGGCCCGCAGTCATCCTGGGGTGTGTCTGTTGCCCCTGCACATTCGCATTCTCCAAAAGCGACCCCTCCTTGACTCAACACCGCGGCATACAAGCAGAGGCAGTAAGGGTCGGGGTTTCTACAGCGTGGTGCACCTTCAGGTTCGTTTTCTTCCCCCCCCCGACCATTTTCCTGATGACTCCCGGTCTCGCGGCTTTCGTTACACCGCCCCTCCGACGGCGCGCCGAGGATCCAGGGTTGGCGTGCAGAAGCACCGACATGGCCCTGAATTCAAGGCCGCGAAGGTGGACGGGAGGGTCGCCGACGTGAAGGGAGATTGCCCGCTTGCTCGGGGCCTCTCTAGTGTTGCGCATGCATCATTGAGTGGCTTTACAGTTTTTTTTAAGCGCGTTCCCGTGAGCGCTGTTTGTTGGTGTACGCGACGGCGTGGAAAAAAAATGGCGATTGTATGATATTTTTTTTCCCTAATTCAGACATTCCTGCAAGCTTATTCAGGGACTGCAGTCGACCCGTGTCCTGGCAGTGGTTAATGATTTCAGTAGATTTGGTGTTTTCAGGATGTGGTAACATGGTTACATGATTGTGTAGGAATGGGGGTGGGGGGGGGGTGGGGGCTGATTCATGGCAAACTGAACCCGTCAGGATTTTAATATTGCAACCCTGAAGCACGGCGAGCAGATGCTGTGAGGAGACGACGCCATGATTTCTACATCTCCGGATATCTGAATCTGACCTGTTTGGATGGGAAGCGTGCCGTTGTTTCAACAGTATGAATATGAATCAGACAAGAAGTCGGCGGCACGGTGGCGCGGTGGTTAGCGCGGTCGCCTCACAGCAAGAAGGTCCTGGGTTCGAGCCCCGGGGTAGTCCAACCTTAGGGGTCGTCCCGGGTCGTCCTCTGTGTGGAGTTTGCATGTTCTCCCCGTGGCTGTGTGGGTTTCCTCCCACAGCCCAGCGACATGTAGGTCAGGTGACTCGGCCGCACTATATTGTCCCTAGGTGTGAATGTGTGTGTGGGCCCTGTGATGGTCTGGCGGCCTGACCAGGGTGTCTCCCCGCCTGCCGCCCAGTGACTGCTGGGATAGGCTCCGGCATCCCCGTGACCCTGAGAGCAGCCTAAGCGGTCTGGATAATGGATGGATGGATATCGCCGTAATATCTAAATTGGAGGTAATTGCCAATTCCCTGTCCTAATGATTTGGTCGCGATTGGCCCGAAACAAGAAGCTCTCTGAAAGAACGTGCTTGCTTTATTGACACAAATCAAGTAAAGTCCACAGAAATTAGTGAAATTATCCAAGACAAGAAAATACTTTGACTAAAATTATCAACGCAATTAAAAAAGTGTTGACTTGAAATAAGCAAAATAAACTTTAAGCCAAGGGGTCCATATTTGACCGAGTTCACACACATTCCCATGCGTGTTTAGCTTCAGTTGGCATCCTGTGCATAGATATTCCGGTTTGGCGAGGAGGATGATGGGTAATAAAAGAAGCGTTGTTCCTCACCGCGTCCCCCGGTGCCCTTCACGCCGCCCTTGTTTACGTGCGTCGAGTCCCAGGCTCTTTTAAACTTCGCAGAAAATGCTGAAAGTCTGGAGTCTAGCTTTGAAAGTCACCGGGAGATGAAATGTCGACTTCTGCGTGGCCCTAATGGGGAAAATCCCCTTCTGTACACGGTATATATATATATATATATATATACATATTGTGTTTACATACTCACTGCACTTATTCGGCCTTAATGGTCATGCATCACACTATTTACACTCACGCTGAACAGAGCCGATGAGCGACTCGATGCAGAGGGGTTCCCACGACACACAGAAGGATTTCATTTCAATCAGGAGAGCGATGGTGAATAGAGTGGAGATAGTGTTTGTTGTAAAAGATGATTTAGTGGAAATTAAGTCGTGTCGGGAAAGTCTTCGGCGCTTAGACTCAACCGGGAGATGCTTTTAACGGAGGGGCATCAGCATAATAAATCCCCTCACGGGGTCCAGACACTGGTGGTGGTGGCTGACGACTTCTGCGGAGATGATGGAGATGATGAGGACGATGAAGAGAGGAAACTGATGAATCTGCGAGGACTAGGTGGCGATGGGGAGGCGAAGGGGCGCGCATAACAGCAGCACGAACGCACTAGAGGCGGAGTGGGAATCCATCCAGCCGTCCATTATCCAGGCCACTCGTCCCACTCGGGGTCGTGGGATGCTGGAGCCTATCCCAGCAGTCTCCGGGCGGCGGGCGGGGCGACACCCTGGACAGGCCGCCAGTTCATCACAGGGCCCACACACACACATTCACACCTAGGGACAATTCAGTATGGCCGAGTCACCTGACCTACATGTCTTTGGACCTTGGGAGGAAACCCACGCAGACACGGGGAGAACATGCAAACTCCACACAGAGGACGACCCGGGACGACCCCCAAGGTTAAACGACCCCGGGGTTCGAACCCAGGCCCTTCTTGCTGTGAGGCGACCGCGCTAACCACCGCACCGCTGTGGGAGCGAGAATCATATTGAAAAAAGAAAGCAGCAAGATGATTGGCTAACGTTGCAGGTGTGCCGCTGTGCTACTGGACAGGTGAGAACGGGTGGTGTGATCAGCTGATAACTCGGTGAACAGCCCCAGACGGTGACGGCGAGGGAACTTATGAGTGAGCGTGCGTAAGAGATGAGAACATTAAGATGAAATAAGCAATATAGCCACAGGCCTATGCATACAGAAATTACTCTTCCTGACTGAACTTTTGCTAAAGCTCCATTTTTCTCGGTTTTAGAGGAGAATTTCGGTGGGTGTCTGAGAGAACGCCTGCGCAGATGTCTTCTTCTTCTGTGATGTGTTGCCCGTAGAAAGGGTTTAAATTGTAGAAAAACACGAATTGAAGCTGTTTGTTCCTTATACGGTCTTCACAGAAAAATAGCCATGATGCTGCATTTCTACTGCTAACTTGGATATTCTTCTGTAAGTCGATGCTCTCTCACAAATATCCTCAGATTCTTCACTCATTCTGAGCGTTGTGATTTTGTCCTTTTATGTCCTAAGTACTCCACCGGGTCAAATTCTTCCTATGTGCAAACGGCAAACGATTAAAACCGATAAAGAAAATAAACCCGAACTCCAACTTGACCTTAAGTAGCATTTCAAAGGTCCGCGTAACATCCGAGAAGAAAAATATCAGGGAAACTTTAGTATACCAGGATATTGGCCTGGAGGCCCGGGAGGATGTTCCTCCGCCTGCAGGCCCGGCTTTTTAAATGGGACGTCTGTCTTCCTCCTCCTCCAGTGTTTCTGCATGCCAGGCCGAATCTCTGGGGGTGCACGGGAGGCTCTGGCTACCGTGGACGTATTCGGCTGGGTTGCCCAAATCCAAATCTGACATATACTAGGTTGCTCAGCAGGCGTCTACAAGCTACCACCCGAGTTCAAAGTTTACAGGCAAACGATACGAGCCTCTCTAAATTTGGCCGAGTTCCCTTTAACTCTTACTTGAAATGAAATGACGGCTTGTAATTTCTAAGGGTCTACTTAATCTGAGAACGAGGCAGTGATTTGTAGTGACTACTGGAAATCACAGAGGCTGTGGCAGACTCGGGCCATGCAGTCTTTCTCGGAGAAGGCACTAGAAATTCAGCTTATTATGTTTACCGATATGATGCACTGACATACATTGTTTCCTACTTAATGCAACGCCTCCGGGGTTTGACCATATATGGGCGTTCCTCATCCTGTCACTATACGATCAAACCAGTGCAGGAAATAAAACTCTTTAAGCACATCTTATATATGTATTAAGCACTAAGTGCGGTAACGGGTATTGCAGCTGAGTAAAGCCTGTGGGCCGCTGGCTGTTAAAATCATCAGTGGGTGGAGGTTTTGTGTTACCATTCAATATAAGTATATATTTATATTCACTGACACGAGAGGGTACATGTCTATCCTCATTATGACCATTGCTTCTACCGGCCGGAGTACTCACCGCAGATGTTGTAGCTACGGCAGAAATAGCGTTAGTTGTGTGATCGGTTGCACATTTTACGAACTTTTCAGTTGAGGCGAGCGATTATAATCTGCCAGATTAAATACGGGCGTGGAAATCCATGCGACGGCAAGCCCGTTAAGGCCGCTTTTCACAGCGACGTCGATGGAAACACAGATTTCTCCACGGGGAAACAGGGTTTAAAGTTGAAGGGGAGATTTCTCAAGATGGTTCATTTTGTCCAGTCTGCTGAAACCTACCCGTGGTGATGCAACTGCAATGGTGTTTGAGCAATCCAAATGCCAGGGATCAGTTTGTGATGAAACGGTCCCAACCCCACCCCACCCCACCCCGCTGAACAAATAAACATGGTTGAACCTTGGTTTAGAAATTGATGTTCAACTTTGTTTTGGTAACAGTCTTCTATTCCCCCCCCCTTTTTCTCCCCAGTTGTATCCAGCCAATTCCCCCCACTCTTCCGATCTGTCCCGGTCTC
This sequence comes from Lampris incognitus, assembly GCF_029633865.1. Taxonomy (NCBI): domain Eukaryota; kingdom Metazoa; phylum Chordata; class Actinopteri; order Lampriformes; family Lampridae; genus Lampris; species Lampris incognitus. The sequence continues at coordinate 32,914,102 of NC_079229.1, forward strand.
TGCTCCACCCCCCTCTGCCGATCCGGGGAGGGCTGCAGACTACCCCATGCCTCCTCCCATACATGTGGAGTCGCCAGCCGCTTCTTTTCACCTGACGGTGAGGAGTGTCACCAGGGGGACGTAGCGCGTGGGAGGCTCACGCTATTCCCCCCCAGTTCCCCCTCCCCCACGAACAGGCGCCCCAACCGACCAGAGGAGGCGCTAGTGCAGCGACCAGGACGCATACCCACATCCAGCTTCCCACTCACAGACACGGCCCACTGTGTCTGTAGGGACGCCCGACCAAGCCGGAGGTAACGTGGGGATTCGAACCGGCGAGTCCCGTGTTGGTAGGCAACAGAATAGACCGCCACGCCACCCAGACGCCCCAGGTAAAAGTCAAGCTTGTTCTGGCACATCTGCACGTAAGTCACAACAACTTCACTTCTTCAAACTCGCCGCCACCTGTCTGTCTCCTTCCTCCGCTGGAGGCTGCTGTGGTGACGAAGTGAAATGCTGGGTGGGGTATCAGACCCTACCTGACGGTAACAGCCACCACAGCGTTGATGGTTTGGATGTTCCTGATTAAGCTGTTGCCTAAAGCAGTGTTTCTCAACCCAGTCCTCAAGGGACCCCCCTATCCTGCATGTTTTCTTTGCAACCCTGAATAGGTACCGGTTTGTAGTTATTCAACCAATCAGCAGTGAATTTTGTCAGACGTTGCACACCTTGCATAGTTAAGTGCTGCGAGATGATTGGTCGAGTAAGTACAAGCAGGGCTACCTATGCAGGGTTACAATGAAAATCTGCAGGATAGGGGGGGGGGGTCCTCGAGGACTGGGTTGAGAAACACTGGCCTAAAGTACACCGGTGATAGAGTATCAAAGAGGACATTGGTTTGCCTGTAAACCTTCAGGGTTGTGACAGTACGGCTGTCGGCGGTCACAGGAGTCCCAGGTGACGCGGTGTCATTGGGGTGAACCCAGGTGGGCGACTGTCAAGTCATCAGGGACTTGGGGGGGGGGGGTGAGGGGAACAGTTCCTACGTCTTGACAGATCAACAGCACCCCCACCTCTTTGAAACTAGAGCCCACCCGAATGAAGAGGAAGCCCCCGCGTGCGCGCCCCGGGCTGCGACGAATTCGATTGCGACGTAAGCATGCACTCCAGTTTGTGTGTTTTGTGTGTTTAAGTAAAGTGTGCGGGTGTGTAGATGGGACTGAGATAATGGCTGTTCTCCCCAGTTGTGTTTCAGCTGCCAAAAATCGTTCACCGTGCAGAATTAATGTTTTTTTCAGGACCCCCCCCTCTGCATGTCCCCATAGATCAGTCAGGAATATTGTTAGCTGTGTATTGTCGTCAGTGTGAAATCAAAGAATCCCCCCACCCACACACCCACCCACCCACCCACACACACACACACACACACACACACACACATGCACATCCCTACAATCCCCTGCAAAATGGTTGGAGGAGTTTGTGTGGAGGTTAGAAAGGAAAGGGGAGAGGACTCATTATCTGTAACTAATATCCACAGAAGTTCAGCAGAGCCGGATGAGGGCAGTCAAACAAAACATCTCCCTAATCTGCTGCGCAGGCATGGTGCATCATTTCAGATGTAGGAAGGAGGTAATCACACACAGGTTTAAAAAAAAAAAACACCCCAGAAACATCAGCGCCTGAAGCCAGAGATGATTTCTCTGTCAAGAACTATCTTACTCTCTTCCAGCCTGCTCTAGTCTGGTCCGGTCTGGTTGACCGTTGTCTGCTCTGGCTCATTCTGGTCTCTGGCTGGGTTCATTTTGTCTTGCTGTGTCCTTCTTTTCTACTCGTGTGTGTGTGTGTGTGTGTGCGCACGCACGTGCGTTGCGCAACATAATTTAATTATCTGAAGTAATGTTGAAAATCTGCCCAAATGGGATTTTTTGATTAACGCGGAAAATTGCCTTTGTTGCTGTTGGCCAGTACTGTGTCACGGTGACAGCAGCGTGAAAAAGCTGTTGATAGCACGAGAAGGGATGCCTGCCCGCTGCGCTGAACAAGGGGCATTGAAAGGGGGACATGAATCTGTACGCACTCCCATGTCCAACGTAACTGTTTACAACGTGGGTTGAAATATCGACGAACTCTGGCCCGCAGCTGGCTGGCTCAGCAGCTTCCCCGGGGAAGGTTTGGGACTGTTTCTTTTAAAGGTCTGTGATCCACCCCAGCTTTTCCAGTGGATTCATTTGAAGTGGGAACTTATATAATCTGCTTGAAGCTTGGTTTCAGCACTGTGAATGGGCTGCCCAGATAGCTGACTGACTGACTGATGGTCTGACTGACTGACTGATGGTCTGACTGATGGTCTGGCTGACTGACTGATGGTCTGACTGACTGACTGATGGACTGACTGATGGTCTGACTGACTGACTGATGGTCTGACTGACTGTCGGACTGACGGACTGACTGACTGACGGTCTGACTGACTGACTGACGGTTTGACTGACTGACGGACTGATGGTCTGACTGACGGACTGACTGACGGACTGACTGACTGACGGTCTGACTGACAGACTGACTGACTGATGGACTGTCTCTATGGACGGTCACTGACATTATACACAGAACACGTGTACTTCACATTCCTCCCGACTTTTTGCCAAAGCACAGCACCGTGTTTTTGATTATTTTAACACGTTTTCACGGCCTTCCAGCGAATGACTGAAAGTGCAGATTGGTGTCTGGCCTTTCAACCGCGTCGTCTCGCAGGTATAATGCAACTTTGAGGAAAAATAAAGGAGACCTAATTAATATTCACCGGGATGGATGACCCATCTCGAGCACGTCTCCTCGAGGAGATTTTCCGGCCGTGCTGAAATGGTGGGAAACCGCTGGCTGCCTGGAAAGCAGGAAAAACACGTTGGAAACGTCTAAACAACAATGGTACTCCTTGGAAAACGTAAAGTAGATAAGATAAGGTTAAGGTTTCCTTTATTGTCATTGCACAAAGTACAACAAAATAGCGTTTGCCATTCCTGGTTGATGCATCAAGAATGAATAATACGTTATGCCGTTTGCAGCAAGAGGGCTAAAACGTGCAAAAGTCGCTGGTTTGGTCCTCCAAGTTCCACGCGGTGTCCATCGTGGCAGCGATCGCTGGTGTTAATGGACCAGATCCGTTGGGTCCGATGTTTAGAGAAGGATGTAGGTCAGCTGATATGAGTTAGGGCCACGCTGTTCTTTTGAGGACGAAAAGATTGAAGCACTTCCTGAACGTTCTCGGGGAAAATACCGAGTTTGAGTTTGTTGCAGGGGCGGTCGTTTCCAACCAATGGTATTTTAGATATTTTATGTCTGGTTTGATCGCAGTGTTGATCAGTCGAGTCGAGGAAGAACACTTTTTGGTTGCAACGGTGACTTGTAGATGCTGGAGATGGAGGTGGGGGGGGGGGTT
>NC_079229.1:32922519-32931951 GCF_029633865.1 Lampris incognitus
ACGTTACAATAGTTTTTATAGACAAATCACTGATCCCTAGAGGGGTTTCCTCGATTTTTCCCTACCTGGGATCCAAAGTGGGGAAACTCGGTCTCACCTCAGGACCCAGCCTCTTCAGGGCAACGCAAACATCCTTGATTTTGAGGTATATGCAAGTGAAACGGAACAATGGGGTTGGGGTTTTTTGAAGGGTGGGCGTTTGATTTGATTGACAGCCAATCGCGGCCGGGCATTTTTAGAAGAAGGTGGACATCGATGTGCTGCTTTCGGCTTGGTTGAAGAACATCATAATCATGGCAGGTGTCATAACCGTTGCCAGTCGATAACCGACTTCCCTGCGAACTGCCATCAAGTGAGTGAGTCGATGGCAAACATTAGTGTCAGGGCTTCAATTCTCTACGGGCAAAGAAAAGCAAACAGTTATTGGCTTCAGGAGTTCTTCTCCACAGTTTCCCTCGTCTTCAGCCGGTACACATTATCTCCATTAATGGGTCTCAATGGATTGTTTGTTTGTATTTTACATCAGACGGGGCCCGTCTAGACATTACCATTCAGCTTCAGTGTCACCTCTCTGGGACCGGCTCTGATCTGGTTTCCATTATATTATCCACCATCTTTTATTGGGTAATTGAGATTTTATGTCAGAGAGACACAAATCTGTAATACACAAGGTTAGTTAGTTGAGAGTGCATTTCTGGTCATGTCCGCTCCACTGACAGAGTAGTTTTAGATAATAGTACAAAAAATATACAACTAAAACTAAACGAATCCTGGACAGACACATGCATGACTGCCTCTCTAGTTGCTTGGGTAGGGAGTTATAAGGTGTGGGGGAATACTTAGAAAGGGTTCTTACGGGTTTGCTCCTGGATGTGTTGTGCGGTTTGTGGAGGAACATAGACTCGCTAAGGATGCTCAGCGAAGGCCTGACCTAAACCATGAAGATCTGAGTATGTCGCAGCGGAGCCATTAGCTCGGCTGTTCAACCGGCACACTTCCCTAAGGGTGTTACCTCCGCTGCGTTCCCCCCCAAGACGTTTCACGTCGACGTCGTCAGTTAAAGGACCGGTCGCAGTGAACTTGCTGCCAAGGTATGCAACGCTGGACCAGTTTATAGCTTTCTTGATTCTTGGCCTAATTCCATTTCCTCTAACCGACTCATTAACATTCCACATCAAAGCTGTGTGAAGTACACACACACACACACACATACACACACACACACACACACACACTGGTGTCAAGGGAGTTGTGTGTGCTGGAAGACCACCACCCCCACCACCCCCACCACCCCCAGCTGAGGCCTGGTTTACATCTGTGTGCCAAGACCTCTGTGGGCTTTACACTAAGGTGTTTGTGAGTCTATATCTCTTTTTGTGTGGGTGTGTGCGTGTGCGTGTGCGTGCATGCATGTGTGCATGCGTGTGTGTGTTTTCCAGCGTGTTTGTGTATGTGTTTGTGTTTGTTTGCATTATCCGAGGGGGGTGTTGTATATAAATTGAGCGTTATATGTTTGTTTGTGTGTGTGTGTGTGTGTGTGTGTGTGTGTGTGTGTGTTACTTTCTCCATGGTTGCTGGTGGTCCCGAGCATGCTGAGTGTGTTTGTTCATGGTAGCAGTTTACTAACAAGCCAAACACATCCCAGAAGAGACCCCCAGACCCTTTAAATCTGCTGATATGAAACACACACACACACACACACACACACAGATGTCAGAAACTGAGAGAAGAGAGAAAACTTGTGCAAAAGAGGAGCGAGTGAAGGTGACCAGCATGTTTAATGCGACTGAGGAGGCGTACAGATAAGTGAAGCACCTGACTCAACCCACCCGGCACAATATGCTGGCTCGTCAAAGTCAGATGAATTGATTTAGCGATTGTTTTCGTTTCTAAAGCAGTATGGCGCGCCGGTATTCGTACTTTCGAGAAGAGAAGCTGAGGGAGGGATGGAGTCCCGGTCAGGCCAGAGGAATGCTTTTATTGTGGAACGTTCAAGGTCTTCAGATGACAGTTGGCACCAGTCAGTTCGTACATATGACTGTACGTGTGCAGGAATTTATGGCGCCTATAAAATGTGCATTCCTCTGTGTGTGTGTGTGTGTGTGTGTGTGTGTGCGCGCTTTCCAGGGTTTATGTGTTTGTGCGTGCTGCTTGTGTGTGAGCGTGCTGAGAGCTATCTGTCACTGACGGTGAATTTGTGTTACAAAACACATGTTTGTCTGTGTTTGCATTTGTCTGCATTAATGAGGGACATATGTGCGTCTGTATGTGTAGATGTGTGTGTCTACCGAGAACAGTTCAGCGAGTTTTTGCACGCGTTGAATGCTTTGTGCATGCATATAGGAGCGCTTGAAAGTGTGTGCTGTGTTTGATATGCATGTGTGTAGAAAGAGAATAATATCCAAGGACCTCCAAGTCATGCTAAAGCTCTATAGAGAAGGTTCAGCAAAGGGTTCTTATGTCTTGGTGTCAGCATCAGGTCATGACAACAGCAAGGGATTCTTTGGCTGCAATTGGTCCCAAATGTTCCAGTTTGTGGCCTCTAAAAACAGGGGGGGGGGTGTGAATATCTCTTTGTTTTTACTGCTGCAATAACAGATTAGATGTCAAATTATAGTTGTGTACAGATTATGACAAATGTATGGTATGGAATCAATAATAGTAAAGTAACGATCACGGATGAATAGACTCGCTAGCCCTTTAGTCGACTGGTTAACGTAGTTGCCCGTGGTAGAGGATACCCAGGTTCACGTCCTGGCTCCGGTGGTTTCTGGTTGCCCCCCCCCCCCCCCGACTTTGTCTCCGATTCTGTTTGTGATATTCATGGATGGTATCTCAAGGTGAGGAGTGTGTCTGTTTTGGGAACCTCAGAATTGCATCTCTGCTCTTCGCAGATGATGTGGTTTTGTTGGCTTGATCAGAACGTGACCTCCAGCGCGCGCTGGGGCGGTTTGCAGCCGAGTGTGAAATGGCCGGGATGAGAGTCAGCACCTCCAAGTCTGAGGCCATGGTTCTCTACCGGAAAATGGCGGATTGCACCTTCCGGGTTGGGGATGAGTTGTTACCTCGAGCGAAGGAGTTCAAGTATCTCGGGGTCTTATGGACGAGTGAGGGTAGGATGGAGCGGGAGATTGACAGGCGGATTGGTGCAGCATCAGCAGTAATGCGGATCTTGTACCGGACCGTCGTGGTGAAGAAGGAGCTGAGCCGGAAGGCAAAGCTCTCAATTTACCGGTCAATCTTCGTTCCAGCCCTCACCTGTGGTCATGAGCTTTGGGTAGTGACCGAAAGCAGCTGAAATTAGTGTCCTCCATAGGGTGTCTGGGCTCAGCTTAGAGATAGGGTGAGGAGCTCGGAGTAGAGCCGCTACCCCTTCGCGTCGAAAGGAGCCAGTTGAGGTGGTTCAGGCATCTGATTAGGATGCCTCCTAGGCACCTTCCTTTGGAGGTTTTCCAGGTACGTCCAGCTGGGATGAGACCCTGGGGTAGACCCAGAACTCGCTGGAGGGACTACATGTCCAACCTGGCCTGGGAACCCCTTGGGATCCCCCCAGGAGGAGCTGGAGGGCATTACTGGGGAGAGGGGCATCTGGAGTGCCATACTCGGCTTGCTGCCCCCGCGACCCGACCCCGGAGAAGTGGCTGATGATGGGAGATGATGTGACTAATAAAGCAGAAAGGCTTTTCGACTTTGGGGAGGATCTTTAATAAGGACGTGTTGGTCAGAATAGCTTAGACACGGGTGCAGAAACTGTCAATTTTGTCCATAATGAATGACGATAAATGGAATTGCAATAGTATAATAAAATACCATTCACTAATTACAACCATAATGGGGTCTACCTGTCCATCAGGCCTGATTTCCTTTTTTGATACTGATTTGTGTAAAGGAAAAGTGACGCGACGGTACTTCCTGACGTGATGTGTTGTGGGTTATACCCGAGGGGGAATTCCTCCGTTTGCGTTTTTGCTTGGGGTCAGCGGTGGAGCAGCTGGGAGGGATTCAACTCTTTGCTCAGGCACACTTCATCAAGAAGGACGCTCGCCAGAGTGGATGTGGAACCAGGACTTGTGTGACGCTGCAGTCGAGGGCTCCGCTTTCGTTGGGGAGGGGCAAGTGCAACTCAAACACACCAGGAACGGTGGCAGTTCTGTCACATGCCCGCTCTTACCATCCACTGTAATACATTTAGACTAGATACCCAAGTTTAGCGATACACTTAGAAATGACACAATGGGGAATCAGTTCATCTGGACACAACGTTCCATCGCTCTTCTTCGTCAGTCTCAACTGACTACGGTCTGAGATTTACCCTGATTACTGAGCAGGCGTAAAGACACTTAGACACGTTTATTATTGGGTATCAGATTACAGATCATGTTTACGTTTAAGATTGGAAAACGTTCTGTTTAGGTATCAGATTAGAGACAGTTAAGATTAGGTAGGGGTTTGGCGTGGTTAAGGTCAGGACCAGGATCAGATTATAATCCACACTGAGTGTAAATCAGGGTTCAAATTAGATCCCAGCAGATGCTCTCAGTCATATCCTCATTGGAAATTATCATATTTTGGGTCTTGCAAACACGTTTTTACAGACTTTTTTTTTACCTTTCTAAACTGGATAAGAAAGAGGTTTGCCGCTCTCCCCATAGACTTGCTGCAGTTTTATATTTCAGGGAGCCAGCAGTAGTCCAGATTACAGGAGGAGGAGGAGTACCGTGGGTAATCCTGTGTACACTGCCCACGTCATGTAGTCCTGGGCAGGAGGTTAAGTGTAAAGGTCTGGAAAATATGACAAGGCTGTGGGAACGGAGGAAGTTCCCATTTGCCCTTCAAACTCCACTGGCTGCTCCTTTTCTTTATTATTCACGTCTCTTTTCCTCCTCCTCCTCCCCCTTGCCACTTTTTTTTTAGTCTCAGTTGTTCCTGTTCTCTTCCTGCTCTTGAGATTTACACTCCCCCGCCATTTCTTTCTCCATCATCATCACCACCACTATCATCGTCATCATTCTTCATTCTTATTTTTCTGCTTTCCCTCTTTTTTTACATCCCCCCCAAGCAGTAAATGTCTCATCTTTGCACTGATTTATCTTGGAGAAGTCTGACAGTCAGCCGGAGGACTCTTTGGCACAGCGCAAATGTGGACGGAGAGACATGTTAAACATCTGTCTCAATGAAGCGATGGTAATGACAGATGATATACTGCCTAGCTAACGTGGATAAATAGTCTACAGTCATGCTAAGGGCTGACCCACACATGCACGCACTCACAAACACAAACACACACCCACACACACACACACACACACACACACACACACACAAAACCAAAGCGCTTTGCTTCAGGATATGGTTGATGACACGTTGAGGCATTGCCGTCTGGTGTGTGAGATAACACCAGACACTCTGGATTAATGACTCTGTTTTTGTTGAACCGGTGGAAATTCTGGATCATATAGGGAACAATAACTGTACTGTATACCCATCTGTATCACTGGTGACTCAACCAGTACCCCCTTTCAAGTACAACTGTAGGAGTGCACTATATAATGATGTTTCCCCACTGGACAATATGGAATGAAAGATGTTTCTGATATTTGAGGGAGTTGTTCCTTATCTGATGAGAGGGTCTAAGGGCAGGATGTTGGGCTATACAAATAAAACTGACTCGACTTGACTTATTACATTTCAGGAATCGGGAACATTTATTCTTCATTTCATTTCGTGCATTTGCGTGCATGAAATGAAACCAAATATCATGTCCCCCAGCCCACACTAGTGCAACACAAAGACAAAAACGCATATCCAAACTACAAGAACACATATAGCCAAACTACAGAAAAACTACAAAAACACATATATCCCAAAAAAAAAAATTCACTGTCCAAGAGAGTGAATGCCAGGATGACTGTCGGAACTGCCGGTCTGCATGGGCTAGCAGTTAGCTTAGCCTGCCCCACTTCCGCGTCCTGTCAGACCGCCCTCGGTGCTTCCTCTTCAGGTGCAGCTCCAGGCAGGGCCGTGGTCCCTGGGCCCACCGGATGCAGCAGACCAGGCTCTCCCAGCTCATCCAGTGCCAGCTCTCCCAGCCATCAAGCAAAGACACAAACTTGGACGTGGACAAAGACACTGCGTGGACGGTACTGGGTGAGGCCACCGCAAACGTTAAGTTCGCGCCGCCATCTTCCGGAAGCGGAAACACACCGCTTTTTGCGTTTTGACCTTATGACAAATTAATCCAAAGTGACCAGTCAGGAATCTGACTATTACTGTTCAGTGGAACTGATTTTTGCAATTTAGTGAACCTTGCATGGTCTGCAGGTGGGAAAAGGTGTCTTTTGACAAGAGAACAAAGACTGCGGCAGGAAAAGTTGCCTCAGCACCAGTTACCATCTGCTCTGGTGTTATTTTGTTCACAACGTAAGAAAAAAAAAAGAAAAAAAAGGGGGGGATCAAGATCAAACCAGTGGATTGTGCTCCTTTATGAGAGTCTGTGTGAAGTTCTGTTCTCTAACTGGGCCCATGTGTGTTCCTTGTCAAACAACGGCAGCCACAGGCATGTCATTTGATCAGCGGGGCAAAAAACAAAAAAAACAAAAAACCCCATCAGGGTTCCTGTGGAAAGACGAGCACCAGTCCAGCTTCAAATCTGGCAACCCGGGACTTTTCTTTGTAACAGCCTGATGAATTGGCTCCGACAACACTTTTGGTGTCATTTTTGCCGATAGTGTAATGTTTGCCAGTGTATAGGGGCATGCATTACTTGAGACTCTTTTGGCGAAATGCTCGAGTGGAATCAAAAACATAGCAACTGTGTGGTTTGGTGGAAATAGGTTTGCATAATGCCCTGGCAAAACCACAATGTCTGGCAAAACAGTGGTGCAGATTGCTTCAGAAATTCCAGGAAACTGTCTGGAAATGTACGCAAGCCTGGCACCCAAGAATAAATTTGGGGGGCAAGCGAGAAGACATCTCTTAAACCATGGTGGTAACGGGCTGACTGTCCATATACATTATGCAGGAATGCGAAACTGCCGGCTAGTATGGGCACGAGGGTACATTCATCAGGTGAAGGGTGGGCCGCGTTGGCTTCGGCCTGCACTGTGTGCACAGGCTTGGAGGCTGACCTCGTTGAATTCGTCAGGAATCAGGAACACTTTATTGGTCGTTTCCCCCAGCCCACAGCAGTGCAACACAAAGACAAAAACATCCAAAAACTGCAAGAACTGCAAGAACACGTAGTATATCCAAACTAACACATATATCCAAACTGAACAAAAAAAATCACTGTCCAAAGGAACAAACGCCAGCCAGGATGACTGTTGGAACCCGCGGTCTGCATGGGCTAGCAGTTAGCTTAGCCTGCCCAGCTTCTGCGTCCTGTCAGGCCGCCCTCGGTGTTTCCCCTTCAGGCACAGCTGCGGGCAGGGCCGTGGTTTTTGGGCCCACAGGACGCGGCAGACCAAGCTCTCCCAGCCATCAAACGAGACAAAACTTAGACGTGGATAAAGACACTGCATGGACGGTGCTGGGTGGGGCCGCCGCAAACGTGAATTCGCGCCGCCATCTTCCCACACCGGAAACGGATATTTTTGCACTATTTAGTAGTGGGTGTTTTAGTTTAGTTTTTCATGGTCATCGATGCTTTTATTCTCTTATAAGTTAAATTGAATGCCAAATTTTACTGTTCAGAATAAAGACCCCCAAAAGATATTTATGTGTTTCCTGTGCCGGTTTAATCTCGCCAGGCTGCACAATTTGTGAATTCTTCACACACCGGTCCCCCATAGCCAGCCGTCCCCAGTTAATCGACAGCGGTGCAGGACTGGCGATGCCTTGTTTGGAAGCAGCGTCGTTGTTTGTATGTCTCCGGGCTAACCGCTGCATGGCAGGACGGATTTCTCCTCGGTCAGGGGAGGAAAATCATGATGGAATGTGCTCATGTTTGCCTTTTGCCTTTGCTCAACATGAAATAGGGCCAAATATGATTTTCATGCAAAATTAGCTGTAATACATTGTTAATGTGATTGGGATGTGTGTGCTCTTTGCCAAAAAAAAAAAAAAGAAAAGATAAAAGAAAAAAGAGCAGGAAGTAGATTCTTCTTTGTCTCAGCTTAACTATATTGGGTGAACAACCAGGTTTTAAGAAATCCTGTCCGCTAAATTAGGAAATATTGCCACGTTCTCCCCATCTATGATCTGTATATGCAGTTTGTGTGTGTGTGTGTGTGGGGGGGTGGGGGTGGGGGGGTAGTCACTGGGGGCTTTCGGTGACCATCAGTAAGGGGATTGGGGGCTCGGCCTGTCAGTAATCTGCTAATAGGAACATGCACACTCCCCACCGTCAGCCACACCGGTGCCCTCAAACACACGCAACCACCTGCACACACTCGCTACTTGGTGCTACACACCACACATCTTTCTGATCACACGTGCACATACCAGTACGTGCGCACAAACATATACAGTGCACACGAACACACACCCTCACGTAAACCAAATGCCTGTTTTACATTTGTGTTTCCGATTGTGTGTGTGCACCAATGTGCGTATGTATGTTTTACGCGCTTAACGTAAGAAAGCCCAGACTGTGCTCCTTTCCTTTGTTCTGACAGTTGAATTCATTTGTGATTTGCGTTCCACCCACGGCTCGTTTTACCGAGACGGGTTATTGAGTTTCTTTGTCTTCATGCGCCGTGCATGTTACCTGATAGCTTACACGTAGTCTATCGAGCCGTCCCCCGGCAGGGCGACGGGGATCCTTCCTTCACCTTGTTAAGTCTGTCTTTCATCGATTCCAACGGAGAACCCTTCGGCTGCGGTGCGAACCACCCACGTTGTCCAACAGCCGTGCTTAGTCTAAGTTGTGTTTGCAGTGATTAAAGAGTTGAGAGCTGTAGAGGAGGACATCACCGTGCTGGTGTCTGGTAGAGAGGTGGAGCACGTGCACTTATTTATCCTGACAAACCCTGCGTCAACACTCAGGCCTGCTAGTTCTACCGCGATAGCCCCATCTTAATACTGCGGGTGGGAAGCTGGATGTGGGTATGCATCCTGGCCGCTGCACTAGCGCCTCCTCTGGTCAGTCAGGGTGCCTGTTCGGGGGGGGGGGGGCTGGGGGGGAATAGTGTAACCCTCCACGCTCTACGTCCCCCTGGCGAAACTCCTCTCGGTCAGGCGAAAAGAAGCGGCTGGCGACTCCACATGTATGGGAGGAGGCATGTGGTAGTCTGCAGCCCTCCCTGGCTTGGCAGAGGGGGGTGGAGCAGCGACTGGGACCACTGGGAAGAGTGGGGCAATTGCACGGATACAGTTGGGTAGAAAGGGGGGGTTAGCCCCCCCCCCCAAAAAAACCAATCTCATGGTATTCTTGACTCGATACCTTGATATGTATAACGTGATGATACTTTGGACATGACTACTGGTGCTTTG
>NC_079229.1:32932151-32989651 GCF_029633865.1 Lampris incognitus
CCTGTCTGTCAAAGGTCACCTCATGAATATTAATGAGGGCTAACCCCGCCTCCTCGCTTCTTGAGACTACTGAGTGCGGTTGTTGGTAAAAGTTTGAAAACACACACGATACCAGGCAGTTTACACACAACTGCAGCTGAGCGCTTTATTATGTGGCTTTCAATGTTTTCTAACGTGAAATCTGATTATGAACTTTAACCCTGGCCGGTCAGCACTGCCCTCTACCCACTTAGCTGCAAAGGCCCACTCCTCCAACTTACACACACACACACACACACACACACACACACATTTGTTGACCGGTGACCATAACCAAAGTCCTCCACCTCTTTGGCCAGAGTCGTCGGCAGACTAATTGGGCATCTGGAGACGGGGGGGGGGGCTCTTCAAGGATGCATCCATCATGTCCTCCGTAAGCCGTGCAAACACGCTGACACGTCCCCGAAACTGGCAGTACACACAAACACAACTGTGCACAAAAACAACCGCACACAAACACAACTGCACGTGCTCAAACGTGCACCTATCATTTACGATGGCGTCAGGACAGACTTCAGAAAACGAGCTCAAAAAAACAACCAAGAGGACTCCCACATGAAAGGGCCTCTCTCTCTCTCTCTCTCTCTCTCTCTCTCTCTCTCTGTCTCTCTCTCTCTCTCTCTCTCTCTCTCTCTCTCTCTCTCTCTCTCTCTCTCTCGGTCTCTCTCTCAGTCTCTCTCTCTCTCTCGGTCTCTCTCTCTCTCTCTCTCTCTCTCAGTCTCTCTCGGTCTCTCTCTCTCTCGGTCTCTCTCTCTCTCTCTCTCTCTCTCTCTCTCGGTCTCTCTCTCGGTCTCTCTCTCTCTCTCGGTCTTTCTCTCTCTCGGTCTCTCTCTCTCTCTCTCTCTCGGTCTCTCTCTCGCTCTCTCTCTCTCTCGGTCTCTCTCTCTCTCGCCCCCCCCCAAGCGATCTCACCCCATAAGTGAGTTTTAACTGGCTCAATTAGCACGTGCTGAGGAATAAACAAACACTATAACCAAATACAGACCATGTCAAGAGTGAAGATGCCACAAACTCTCAAATAAAAGATGGGTCCCAAATAAAGGCCAAGTAAAAAACAGCCAAACCAAAAAACAAAAAGAAAAAACAGCGCCTACAAGAAATGGTCGGGTGGGTAAATTAAGCATATTTCCGCAGCATCGACCAATCAATTAATCAATCAATCAATTAATCAATTAATCACTCAATCAAGTTGCATTTTTATAGCGCTTTTCTGGCTGCAGCGGCCCCTCAGAGCGCTTGAGTCACGCCATCCTCACGACTTCCCCGCTCTTAGTTTCACCTCCTAAAGCTGAACTCTGTGACGTTTCTCCATCAATTGATAGTGGTTTGTTTGTTTTTTGTTTTGTTTTGTTTTGTTGTTGTTGTTTTGGGGGGGGGGTTTGCAATCTGGACCATAAAGTCATGTTGCACAATCCTACCAGTCATATCTTTACCCTGGCTGGAGAAACTCTCCAGGGTGTGTACCGCTGCTGGATGTTCTGACCGGGTAGGACGGACGCTGGTTTTGACCGGGTAGGACGGACGCTGGTGCGGCCGCAAACACGCTCCTGCTGAAACAGGAGAAATAAGTGACACACGGTGACGACGTGCCGGTGCTGCTGTTGGACAAAGAGGAGGGAACAAAGTCAAGACAGAGCTGTTAGAACAACTACATAAGGGGCGTCCGGGTGGCGAGGTGGTCTGTTCCGTTGCTACCAACACGGGGAACGCCGGTTCGAATTCTCTTGTTACCTCCAGCTTGGTCGGGTGTCGGGTGCTGGTCGCTACACTAGCGCCTCCTCTGGTTGATCGGGGCGCCTGTTCGAGGGGAAGGGGAACTAAGGGGAATAGCGTGATCCTCCCACGCACTACGTCCCCCTGGTGAAACTCCTCACTATCAGGGGAAAAGAAGCGGCTTGCAACTCCACATGTGTCGGAGAGAAATGTGGTAGTCTGCAGCCCTCCCCGGATCGGCAGAGGGGTGGAGCAGTGACCGGAACGGCTCAGAAGAGGGGAGTAATTGGACAGATACAATTGGGGAGAAAAGTAATAAAAATTGGGGAGGAAAAAAATATCTCCTTCTCTGTACCCCCCCCCCCCCCATGGCTCTCTAGTGCACGTGGAATGGGTTGAAAAGCACTTCAGGAGGCCACCATCCATCCAAAGTAATCTTTCGTCCTCGCACCTCCTTTCCGACAAGTCCTTTAATGATGAGTGTTTCGAAACACTCGAACCGTGTGACACCGTTGGCGTGTTTTCTGGGGAAACAGACTCGTCCGCTTCTGACAGAATCACTCCAAATAGTTGAGGAACCAGGCAGGGATGCAGTTAACCTCCCGCGGCTTTTGTATAGGCATTGCCGGACCGTCACACAAATCAACCGTGGTTGCACATGCATGCACACAGGCGGACTCCTAATGCGTGGAACAACTCACACTTAAACACACACACACACACACACACACACACATAAACACACACACAGTAAAATCAACACTCGCATGCAGACTTTCTCATCCTTTGTCTCTTTCTCACACACACACAAATACATCAGGATGAGCCCTCTCTCGCACACACGCACGCACACACACAGTCATGTTATCGAGGACTCATGCACACTGTCGCTCAACACGCAAACAAGTAACAGAGAATGTTCTGGCTCTCTCTCCATCTCTCTCTCTCTCACCTTTTGTCAAGAGCAATCATCCGTTGCAAGGTAATTTGCATGAAATGTCTCGCCCACGCATGAACATACACATCAGCAGACTGCTAATACGCCACCCTCACGCTCCCTCACACTCACTCGCACGCGCGCACTCGCGCGCGCTCTTTTAAGTGAAATGGTTCACTGCGGGATGTTCTGTCCAAAATGTTCCGTTCAGCCTGCAGCCCAGCTGCGCCTTATTTGTTGAGTGTGAATTTGGACGCATGGCATCCACAGAGGGGCTACCTGTCAAACCGTTTGGGCCCAGAATATGTCACAAATCCTGCCAGCCCACCGTCATACCCCAGGAACCAGTCATATCCAAACCCATACATATGCACGGGTAAGGCCCGAGTAAGGCGGTGTATGTGTACCGTTAGTCCTAAAGGGCCATTTTGAAAATCCATATTTTGTATCAGAGAGTTGCTTTAAAGGGACGTGTGTGTTTTTGCATGCTTGGCCCATTTATTACAAGCGGTGTATACGTCAAGCTCCTCCCGGCCGTTTTTCAAAGTGTCTGTGTGTGTGTGTGTGTGTGTGTGTGTGTGTGTGTGTGTGTGTGTGTGTGTGTGTGTCTCTGGAAGCCAGTGGTTTCCATCCATCTCTGTACGTTATGCAAATCAACTCGCAGAGACTTGAAACCATCTTTTTGTGCACTGAAATGCACTTTACGTTAAGTGGAGATGCGCAGCTAGAGAAGTAATGATGAAAAACGTCGGCATCCGGGTAGCGCGGCGGTCTATTCCGTTGCCTACCAACACGGGGATCGCCGGTTCGAATCCCCGTGTTACCTCCGGCTTGGTCGGGCGTCCCTACAGAAAAAAATTGTCCGTGTCTGCGGGTGGGGAGCCGGATGTGGGTATGTGTCCTGGTCGCCGCACTAGTGCCTCCTCCGGTCGGTCGGGGCGCCTGTTCGGGGGGGAGGGGGGGCGAACTCGGGGGGGGGGGGTGTGATCCTCCCACGCGCTACGTCCCCCTGGCGAAACTCCTCACTGTCAGGTGAAAAGAAGCGGCTGGTGACGTCACATGTATGGGGAGGAGGCATGTGGCAGTCTGCAGCCCTCCCCGGATCGGCAGAGGGGGTGGCGTATATGTCACGTGTGTTATGTATAAATGGATGTCCCTGTACGTCATGGCATAGCATAAAGGAATACGGTTACGGGAATACAGCAGGGAAGGCGTAGCCGGTTTTGGTTCATGATAGGGTTCTGTTGTTCATTTGTGCTGGGGAGGTGGAAGGGCGCGCCCCTTTTTGATGCCCATAATCCTTTTCCCCATCCGGCCCTGTTCAAGCCTCCCGTTCACCCGTTGCAGGCATCATAACAATAGCGGCGGGTTGGCTGGAGCAACTTTGGGGCCCTACTGGATTTGCCCCACCCCATATAGACTGCATGTGGCCGCGAGGCCCTGTGAGGCCACTTAGCTCACTTACGCCTCGGGCCGGCCCGTGGATGGTTGGCGGCGAGAGAAAGCAGTCCGTGAGATATGAGCCGTGAGTCCGCGGAGGAAGGCCGTCCGTCTCCGTCTGGAGAAACCACAAACTGAATCTGCGGGGAAATCATGCGCCGCGCTCCGGCAAGCGAAACTTCAAACAGCTGCTCCTCCCTCCTCCCATCTGCCTTCCCTCCCTGCACGTCAAAGGCTTTCAGAGACCCCCCCCCCCCACCCCCACCACCACCACCCTTCTCCCCGTTAACCCAGAAATCATTTAAGAGTTTCGTTTCAAAAGAGCGAAAAGTGGCCTTCCCTGACTCGAGCTCAAACGGCGCACGAGCGCGGCTCCCCCTCTTCTCCGTTGCGAGCATTCGCCGCACACTTCTCTTCCGCGGAGGCGCGCGAGACGGGAGCAGGCGTCTCGGGAAACGCGTAATTGCCTGCACACGTGCACACCCGACTCCCACAATGCATTTGACAGACGCGTGCAATACGTGGCCTCTTCGAATCCCCAGAATTTCTGCCCCTCCAGCCACAAACTCCATTACTGCGGTGCATACCATTACGCCACTCGCATGGAGCGGTGTCACCGAAATTGGTTTCATTACCTTTTTCCAGAAGGTTCGCTGAACACTGCATAAACTAATGTAGCCCGGCCTCGCCCACTTTATCTTATTAACTTCCGCCTTACTTCTTTTTTACCCACCGGGGGAAACGTAACCAGCCACAAATGGCTTCACGGCCACCAACAGCTCGCTTACCGCAGCCAAAGGCTAGACGGCAACAGTGTCCGTCAGCAGAAGTCCTGTAAACCCTGCTGACCGCAGAGCGGAACACGTCTGCCTCATCCGAACCCCGGAGAGAGGAACATGTCTGCTTCATCCGAACCCTTCTCTGACCGGACAGAGGAACACGTCTGCCTCATCCGAACCCTTCTCTGACTGGAGAGAGGAACATGTCTGCCTCATCCGAACCCCGGAGAGAGGAACATGTCTGCCTCATCCGAACCCCGGAGAGAGGAACATGTCTTCCTCATCCGAACCCTTCTCTGACCGGAGAGAGGAACACGTCTGCCTCATCCGAACCCCGGAGAGAGGAACATGTCTGCCTCATCCGAACCCTTCTCTGACCGGAGAGAGGAACACGTCTGCCTCATCCGAACCCTTCTCTGACCGGACAGAGGAACACGTCTGCCTCATCCGAACCCTTCTCTGACCGCAGAGAGGAACACGTCTGCCTCATCCGAACCCTTCTCTGACCGGAGAGAGGAACATGTCTGCCTCATCTGGGTTTATCAAATGTCCAGGAGTTTTTCTAAACCGACACTGAAACAAGCGGCATCAACGACTCACCTCATTTGCACCACCGTTTCACTCCTTTTGAGAAAAACAGTCCCATTATCGGGACGTGCGGGTAGTGTGGCGGTCTATTCCGTTGCCTACCAACACGGGGATCGCCGGTTCGAATCCCCGTGTTACCTCCGGCTTGGTCGGGCGTCCCTACAGACACAATTGGCCGTGTCTGCAGGTGGGAAGCCGGATGTGGGTATGTGTCCTGGTCGCTGCACTAGCGCCTCCTGTGGTCGGTCGGGGAATCAACAGAGGGGGTGGAGCAGCGAGCGGCACGGCTGGCCGAGTACAGTTGGGGGGGGGGGTGAATTCCTATCATCTATATTAATTGAGCCACTTGTTTAAATTTTACAATGCAAAGGCACAGCCTACCAAATATCCATGCTGCACTGTAGGCCGCAATGTTGACCTTTCCTCTTGCCCGGCTTGCGAAGGAAAGTTTTCCGTTGCAGGAAAATCCTCTAATTTGGAAGTTAAACAAATATTCCGCTTGATCCTCAAATAGCTGATGCCTGTCCATCAGTGGCCAGATGTCCTGGTGACGCGTCCTTGACAGTGACATTCAACACAAATCCAGGCCCGTCTGGACAAGACCGTCCGCTAAAAGGTCTGACAGCATATCAGCTAAATAATGTGATATAGGACAAGGTTACCCCGGCATGCTGACCAAAGAACATGCAGGTCATACAGTCAGCACTTAGTGGGAGCTCAGCTGGCATGTTGAGGTTTTGCAGGGGCTAAAATGTTGTCGTTGGATCATGTTAAGGTGGCCACTTGGGGGGGGGGGGGGGAATCAGAATCAGCGACAGGCCTTTATCGTCCAGAGACCGGCAGAAGGCTCCATCCTCTGCAGGACCAAATCCTGAGATTGGATCCCACCAAGGTCTTCTCTCGTGGGTCTTCCCTGGTCCACCGCACCGTCTGAATATGAAAACCACTCAATAGAAGCGATAACCCATTCCCTTTTTCAAAAATAATCCGGGGCATCTCAGCTTTTTATCGCGACAGCCTCGGTAACTGGCTTATGTTAAATCTGAGTTTCCCTTCCAGAAATAAACCGATACTTGTCCTAGAAACAGAGATCAATAACAAAGCATTTGTGTTCAATTCAAACGGCGGTTTGGGTAAACTCATTAAACCTGCTAAGGTTTCGCTGAACGTTTCATATGGAACTATTGCCACCCAGTGGACAACAATGGTTACTACAACAAAAGCCATTAAAAGTGGCAAAGACGTGGCATATATGAGAAACATAAGCACAATTAGACTTGTAAATACGTGTTTATTTAAATATTATTCAATAGTGAACATTGTGGTTTGGTATGCAATTCATTAACAAGTGTTTTGTATAAAGTGGCTTTCCGTACTTTGGTGCTTTTTCTGTACTTCGTTGCAAGGTGCTCTTGTGTAAAATCAACATCTTGTGTCTTTTCTGTGAATTCCGAGCAAACAAAACAGTGTCAACATGTGTATTATTTCACATTGCCAAGTCCCTCAATAGCCTGCCTTCCAGGGTGGCATAGCAGGTTCTCGTCACAATAAGACTGCAGCCTTGGGCTGCAGGACAAGGTGCTACAACAAACCTCGTGAGTACAGTTATGTTCTCCTCCGTTTACTTAAGTGTTGTGATCTGGCTCCATTTTTACAGCCCTCCTTGCCGGAGTTGGGAAGCCCGGCTTTCCATACCTTCTCTGCAGAGGGAGGACGTTTCATTAAGATTAGGTTGTAAACACACGCCATTAATACAGCCCATGGCATGATCCCCGAAAAAGAGTTAAAGCGGAAATCTGGGATTTTTCTCCATTCATAATTTTTTTGATATACTTTAATGACCCCGAGGGGAAATTACACTCTGCATTTATCCCATGCTAGCTGTCTAGCTAGGAGCAGTGGGCAGCCACCGTGCAGCACCCAGGGACCAACTCCAGTTCATCTTGCCCTGCCTCCGTCAGGGACACAGACGGGAGCATTAACCCTAACATGCATGTCTTTTTGATGGTGGGGGAAACCGGAGCACCCGGAGAAAACCCACCCCAGACATGGGTAGAACATGCAAGATCCACACAGAAAGGAACCCCCCCCCCCCCAAGGTTGGACAATCCCGGGGATCAAACCTAGGACCTTCTTGCTGCAAGGCGACAACGCTAACTACTGTGCCACCGTGCTGCCCCCCAAATATTTGATCTATCCATGGAGTCAGATTACCCAAAACCTCCATACGCCACTGTTGACATGTTTTGCCAGACAGGACCAACACCGGTGCCATGGCAAACACACTCCTACTCAAACAGGTTTGAAACGTGAGGATAGTGTGCTTCTGTTGGACAGCTAATCTACCAATACTACAATCAAATCAATATTTCTGCGCAACAGTGTTGCCATATTAGCTTGAAATACAAGACCTAAGCTTTGGTACAAGGATGCAATTTTTACTAGGGTGGGAACTTGGCGTTTACTGCCGAGCTGACTGCACATAACCATGATCGCCTACACCTTATTTGTAGTTCTCCCTGCCAAAAACGGAGGGACAGATAGGGTAGGATAACAGATTTGAGCTTTAATTCTTTTGCCCTAGTCCCCCCCCCCCCAAAAAAAGAAGAAGTTTGAATTATTTTGCTCACCAGTTTGTGATTTCTGGGCCACCCATCTCTGATCCGTGTTCCTCCATTTGTCCTGCAGAGGGGCGGGCATGGAGAAGTTCTCGTCATTCACTTCCCTGATGTCACCGACATACGCATGCTGGGCCCACGTAGCAGGTGGGCGCTCCTCACATGCACAGTTCTTTTCCCTCAGCTTTGGGTTTTTAACGACGGGACTTTTGCCACTGAGCGGTATGGGGGTCAGAGGCCTCTTTGGGTCAGCAGGCCTCCTGGGGCCCACGCAGCTCCTTCGTTTGGTCCCCAGCCGACCACAGCTGTTCTCTGAAAAATCTTCCGTGTCGTCTTTACAGAGGCTAGCGATGTCCAAGCTGGAACCGTTTACTGCTGCCCGTTTCTTGGAATGAGATCTGCAGGCCTTGCAGGTTGCCAGCAGCACGTCAGCCCACGGTCTTTGTCCGTCCAGGCCCGGACTGGAAGAGATGTGGATGGCGCGCTTTGCCAAACATTTAGCGCAAAGTCGCAGCCCCCTGGCATGAATGTGATGGGCGTTTTCATGGAAATGTTGGTCAGGGCGGCATTCGTGGTCGGAGAGGCTCGGCCTGTACACCTTGCACTTCTCTCCCCTCAGCTTGGCAACGTCGAGCTCCTCATATGCGAGGTCCAGTTTCCGTCTCCTGATGGGCACGTCAGGAGGGTGACCGCTAACAGAGGTGATCGGCTTCTGGGGCGTCTGCGGCAGTTTGCTATTGTGGTACACAAAGTCGGCCAGTCTGCTGGTGGAGGAAAGGTAAGCAGGCAGAGACTCAAACGAGGTCTCCTGGTCAACACTTGGGCTTCCAAGTTCTCTTCGGTCTGCTGAAACCGGGGATTTATCCACCAGCGGCGAGCCGGTTGTTGAACATACCTCTGCTATGCAGCTCAGCTCCGATCGGAAATCCACAACAGCGGCGCCTTTTGTATGATGCACTTCTGCTCCGGGGACCAACTTAACGACAGGGTCCTCAGCCGTGGGAACCACCTCTGCTATCAGGTCCTCTACGAAAAGCGGCATCTCAGCTGCGGGGGCCGCAACCTCCATATCCTCCTCCCTCACCATTACCTCATTTATGGAGGACATGTCTGATGGAAGGGCCAGAGTTTCGTCTTGGGGGTCCATTGCCTCATTTTGGATCAGCAAATCCGTGGCGGGAACGCAAGTGGCGTCCAATGACCACGCGGCAGACTCTGGAGTCTCGGTCAGTTCATCGGGGTGCTTCAGGTCCGAGGGCAGCTGGAGGACTTTAAAACTCATGCTATTGGGAGTCTGGTTCAGAACCTGATCTTGGTTGTATCCCGTCACCAGCGCCTCCCCGCAGACCGCTGCCCCAGAGCCCGTTTCCAAAGCCACGCTTACAGCCCCCGTCTGGGGGTCTTCGCAGGACGGAAGGTTCTCACCGTTGCTGCAAGACGGCGTCCCGACTAAGAGGATATCAGGGCAGACCTGAAGGCACTGCTCCGACTGCTCTGCTGCCAGACACATGCGCTCCTCTTGGACGGAGCTACAGCGGGCCACGTCACGAGGGAAGCCGTGGGACAGCGCTGCGGTCTCGTGAGAACGCATCACCTCGAGACCCATTGGCATGCTGCAGCACTCGATCCTCACTTCCTCGGTCTGGATTACATAGCTGCTCTGCGGAAGCGCCCTGGCAGGGTGAGCGGAGCCCAAGTCCTGCAACTCGGATGACCTTTCACTCGTCTTCACAGCCGAGGCTGCGGGAGGAGGTTGAGCCGAGGAGCCGCTGCGGTTTTTCTCCTGTCCGTCTTTACTGCAGACTGGGAGGCTAACGGAGGAGGCGCCGCCGTCACTGGGGACGGGGGAGCCGCACCTCTGGGCCGTCATCAGCGGCTCGGTCTGCACCTCCGAGCACGTCACGTCTTTGGCTGGGCCACTGTGCTGGTATCTCATCCGGCGGGTGTGGTAGGCCATGGTCTGGTAATACTGTGGACTGAGAACACGTCTGTAGTCCATCAGATGGAGCTGGGTTTGGGGTAGGACATAGCTCATTGGCTCCATGTACGGACCCGGCTGATAATGGGGCATCATTGGCATGCCGTAGCCTTAATGGAGAATGCAGGAGACAGAATTTGTAGCCGATATTCCCCTCCAAAGGACGTGCAATTAAGTGGTTACGCATGCCATTAATTGCAGCAAAAAAATGTTACATAAGCAAAGTCTAATCTTGACATGCACAGAAAAATTACGCATATCCATACACACCTCTAAAAACGTGTGCTACGTGACTGTCCTAACCAGTACCCCACTGTGGTCCGATCCCTGGTATGGGTAAACTTTAGTTTGCAAATCAAGACAAGTTCAATAAAATCTAGACGAGCAGCATAAAGACCTGACTGTAATGCTACCAGAAATAACTTAAGTAGAGCAAGGGGCTTATATCTCTTTTTTAACCCCTCCCCCCCTCCCATTTTTTTTTCTCTGGCCAATCACCCCGCTCTCCGAGCTGTCCCGGTCGCTGCTCCGCCCCCTCTGCCGATCCGGGGAGGGCTGCAGACTACCGCGTGCCTCCTCCCATACACGTGGAGTTCACCTGACAGCGAGGCGCTTCACCAGGGGGACGTAGCGCGTGGGAGGATCACGTTATTCCCCCCAGTACCCCCCCAAAACAGGCGCCCCGACTGACCAGAGGAGGCGCTAGAGCAGCGACCAGGGCACCCACCCACATCCGGCTTCCCACCCGCAGACACGGCCAGCTGTGTCTGTAGGGACGCCCGACCAAGCCGGGGGTAACGGGGATTCGAACCGGCGATCCCCGTGTTGGTAGACAACGGAATAGACCGATACGCTACTATCTTGTTGTCTTAAAGCCCAGATGATCTCAGTTGGACCCCAGAGACAGTCGGGACATGTAGGCTGGTCGATAGTAATGGACAACTAATCAACGTAGGACAAATAAACACGCAAGCAAAGGGAAGACAAGGCTGCCACTCACCCAAGCCGGGGTAGCCACAGTAAGGGTTGTAGGGTACAGGCATAGGCCACTGCAGGCCACCCTGCAAGGGAAGATATGGCTGATGGGAGGGATGGATGTAGAAGAAGGGTTTGTGGTGCTGCGGGGGTTGCTGTTCAGGTTGTGCGGCTCCATAAGGTCCATGAGAAGGCTGCCGAGGTCCCTGGGCAGGCGGAGCTCCATGCAGACCCGGGCCACAGTGGTGTTGAAATGCGGATGCAGTTGCCTCCATACCTGCGTACATCGATGCAAGCGGAAGATCGCGAGCGACCGAACCAACAAGTGCTGGTTAAATGATCAGTTAGAGGCCGGAGCTCGGTCGCTTGTCGGGTTGAAATGGCGCGCTGATTGGATGGATTTTGGCGCCAGGTGATAAGTGTTCGCCGAGTTGATGGCCTCGCTCCAGAGCCGTTGAGTGCTTGTTGGGGTGAACGCCCACTTTACTGCTCCAGCTCACCTGAACCAGTGAGATCGGAGACGCCAGAAATCAAGACTCGCGAGTGACCTCAATTGAATAACTGGGACCTGAAAAGACTCGTCAGGCAAACGAGAAGATCGTTGGCTGTCAGCACACATAGCTGCAGCTCATTGGCTGCAAATTAGCAGAGCCGCCCCTTTTTGGGCGTGATCCAAAGTTACAAGGCTCGGTTACCTAAACGTCCCATTTCAGCACGTGAAGCCAGTTTCTTTCAGCTCCCCGTGTCACACATGTGAAATGCAGTCTTGTCCCTAGAGAAAACTGGGAGCCTATCAATCATAAAGATAACACCGCCTATAACCTGTAGTGTCGTGGTTATCACGCAGCCCTACATTACATGAGTGCCTTCTCCTCTTTGTCTGGATTGTTTTCCTGTTGTGTAGGTTCACTCTTTCACTACCCCACCACGTGGCACACCCAGTTTGAATCCCTGTGTTCTCCTCAGCTGCGTCTCATCAGGAGGGTGATCACTACTGGGTTGTTGTTAGACGCTTGTACAGATCCTAACAATTCCAACGGTCCCACAAATTCGTAAAACAGCCCTGGTGGAAAACAGAACCGTGCCCTACTAGAGTGGTCCTGTCATACCAAGTACCACATGATACTTCTCCTGGATCGCCACCTTGCCGTGGTGGGGAAGCTTGCGTGTCCCAATGATCCCAAGAGCTATGCCGTCCGGAGCTTGGCTCCTGGTAGGGTCACCCAAGGCGCATGGGTCAAGGAGGAGGTTCCAGACGAAGCGCGATCCAACAAAGACCTCAACGGCGGAACTGCTGGAAGATGTCTCCAGGTCACAACGGCAGTGAAGGTGGATGAAGGCTGCAAGAGAGGGTGGTCCCCAGGGGTTCTCCATGCCATTGGACGCTGGCCACCCCCTGCCAAGGACCGTGTGGTGGCTGCAGGCGCATCAGCCGCTCCACTTAAAAGCCGTCACGTGCAGGCGTCCTCCCATTATGCGGCTCCAGGATCGGCCTCTGCACCCACCTGAAGGCCCAGAATGAGGACGGTCATACTCGTCCCCGAGTGATGACCTAAAATGGGACGCCTATACTTTGGGGGTGGGGGCATTCCAACAGCAAGAAAACTTGAGCTCATTTAGAGTCTAAAACAGGGTTTCCACTAGCAAATAAAGGACATAGGTGCATTAATTTGCCTCATGGCTGAAACATTTAGCTCAGGGTGGTCCCCCCCCCCCCGTTATGAAAGCGTGATTTCAAACCCCAGTTCAGATTTTGGCATTCCATTAGCTCGATTCAATTTTCTCCAATTAGGTCATCACGTTGCTGATAATGTAAGACTGGACCCCATGCTGACGCTCTTGGGGGTGGCTGCCACCTGGAGCAACTTCTCTGGGGGAAGCCTTTAAAGACGTTTTTCCTGCATAACCCCCCCCCCATTTTGCACAGTACATTTTTGGGAGACATCCCTCTTTATTCTAGCATATTCCCCTTGAGCACAGTTTTGCAACCATTATATTCAAAATACGCACCAAAACCAAGGCCCCGAAGCTCAACTCACTTCCCTCTCATGTTGAGATTTCTTTGGGCTTGGTCAAGCAAAATTCAAACTTGAGAACAAACAGCTTAAACATGAAGATATTTTATTACATTTTCACTGGCCCCCCAAAAACAGAGACAACCCAAGATCTACATCTACAACAAACAATAAGCCGATACGTCGGCATGTGTGAAATCTCGGTGCAATAGGCTGGGAGTGTCACCGGATGTCCTGCAGGTTTTCATACATGGCTTCCTTCCATCCAGCAATAAAGGGCTCCTGGCGTGGTGCCGTGCATTTCACCTCGTGCTCAAAACATGTAAGACAGCAGTCCTGGAGGAGCATGACCGCCGGGTACCTGCTGTGGGTGGAATCTAGCAAAGACAACATGAATAAATATTTTACCCAGGTCAGAGTTACAATAATTCAGAGCAAACGCCAAATTCTTCAAAAATACCATTTAAAAAAAAAAAATCAGGGCTTCTCAAAGTCCCGACCTCGGTCCGCATCCGCACCGAACGGCAAGTCAGTCCGGACCCGGCCCACAGCCCGTGTTATGAATACAACACTTGATGGTGTGTAGAGTTTCCCATTTGGTGTGTTGCTGCTGCCGAGTTCACGTTACTACAGGTGTAACTTATGGGGGGGGGGTCAGGGGGGACATGTCCCCCTCAATATTTAGGAGAGGCGAATTTGTGCCCCCCAAAAAATATATTGTAACGTGCATGGATAAGTAGACACGTTGGTCCTTGGCTAACGGGTCGGACCCTTTAGTCCAGTGTTTCTCAACCGGGGGTCCGCGGGCCCCTAGTGGTCCGTGGTGTAATTGCAAGGGGTCCGTGAAAATAAAATATTAAAAAAAATATCCTATGACATTTATAGAAATAGGATTATTTTACTCGAATGTGACCTTTATCTACCTAAACTATAAAGGGTAACAGGACTTTTTTCTCTAATTACATCCGTTTCACAAGTGTCATTTATTGTATTTTAATAAGAGATCTCGCTCCCGTTTGCATTGTTAAAAGTTACTGAATACATATTCTGTTTTGTTACATATATCTGAAAGTTACTGAATACATATTCTGTTTTGTTACATATATCTGAAAGTTACTGAATACATATTCTGTTTTGTTACATATATCTGAAAGTTACTGAATACATATTCTGTTTTGTTACATATATCTGAAAGTTACTGCATAAGAATTCTGTTTTGTTACATATATCTGAAAGTTACTGAATAAATATTCTGTTTTGTTACATATATCTGAAAATTACTGAATACATATTCTGTGTTGTTACATATATCTGAAAGTTACTGAATACATATTCTGTTTTGTTACATATATCTGAAAGTTACTGAATACATATTCTGTTTTGTTACATATATCAGAAAGTTACTGAATACATATTCTGTTTTGTTACACATATCTGAAAGTTACTGCATAAGAATTCTGTTTTGTTACATATATCTAAGTTACAACTGAAAGCTCTTATTTTTGCCCCAAAGAGTGAATAAATGCTATAATGCAATTTAAAATGCAGTTTCTACTGTTTCTATCAAATTGCAACCCCCCTCCCCCAAGATCAGGTTGAGGGGTCCTCAGGGTAGATCAAAAATACGCAGGGGGTCCAGGACCCCAAAAAGGTTGAGAAGCACTGCTCTAGTCCACTGGTTAACGTTGTCGGTTGCGAAGCGGGAGACACAGGTTCGCGTCCCGGTCATGGCGACGGTCTCCCAGACTGCCCCCCGAATTCGCTACAATATCGTGAATGATAATGTTAACTCCCTCGCCAAAAAAGGTAAAATAACAACACAGGCAGTCGAACTACTTAAAATGTCATCCATACTTGTTTTCCAACGATTTCCTACACCCCTATGCTTGGACCATACCATTTGAACCTTGCCGCTGGGATTGCCGACCTCGTTGCTGGCTTGCGGTTGCTCCTGACAACCAGGAGACCGGAGCGTGAAGGATGGTGTAAGCAAGTGCAAGTAACGTAGCTAGCCAGCTTGCTTGTCTAACCCAGTACACAACCCTTTCTTAGCTTTGGGGTTTCTGAGTTAGATTTTCTCACGCGTTTCCGGATGAATTGCAGCCTTATCTAGTTTATAACTGTTAGCAGTTCTGCACATTGCCCTAATTTATAACTGTTAGCAAGCTAGCTAGCTAGCTTGCTAACAGTGGCCCCTAGACGTTTATGTTAGCTTAAATGAACTTGAACTGCTAATTTCGGGCACATGAGATAACATAATAGGTACATCTACAAACCAATTTGTGCCAAGGGTATTGTTTTAGTTCAAATGCATCTACTACTTTCCTTCCCAGAGTCAACATGAGCAAGAGGAGAGTAACAGAAGATATCCGACAGGCTAGCCTATCTGAAAGTTGTTTTTTCTTTTACATAAATAAGACATTTCCACAGTAAATTGATGTAGAAAAAGAGCAAATTGGTGCATACAAATTCACCAGAATGCAGGAAATTAAATGTGTGCTGCTCAAAATTTCCAGGGGGAGGACCCCCTGACTCCCCCGCTAAATGTGTCCCCCCCCCCATGCTCAAGTGAAACTTACTCCACTGCACGTTACACAAAGCTTTCACATGTCAACTCAAGTAAAGCTGGTCTAACAGTGCACGACCACGGATGTGATGACTCCCGAGCCCTTGGCCAACAGGTCGGACCCCTTACTTGAACAGGGGTTCCCAAACTTTTCCATGCCAAGGCCCCCCCCCACATAGCATTAGCTTCTGGCCGGGGCCCCCCTTTCTGTAAGATTTTTTAAAAACCCATTGACAATACTACGGCAAATGTTAAAAAGAAGAAAAAAACTCCTGAATGTATTTCCTTACTTTTGTTGATGCAACAACAATGACATTTATACTTCAAATTTTAATCCTTCCATTATATTGAATATTTGTTTTCCATTATAAGCACTTTTTTGTTATAAAATATATTTGATCATAATGTACATAATTAATTTTTCGATTTTTGTTTTTAGCATTTTCCCTCATCTTCCCTCCAATTTGCTGAGGCCCCCTTGGCGGCCCCCTCTTTGAAAACCACTGGGTTAGTATAGTCGCCCATGGTGCAGGGAACCCAGGTTCGATTCCCGCCTGCTCCCCGAATTCACGCTACATTTTAGTGTACCAGAGTACAAGCACGGATGTGATGCCTCGCTAGTCCTTGGCTAACGGGTCGGACCCTTTAGCAGGAATTCAGGGGGCAGGCGGGAATCGAACCCGGGTTCCCCCGCACCACTTGTGACTACACTAATCAGTCACACTACCTACACTTCGCCTGGTTCACGCTCTGCTCCCTGTGCGCGTGTGGGTGCAGGGGCGGAGCCCCGCCCTGTTGAAACAGAGCAGAGGAACTCGCGCCACCATGAAGGACAGTGACGGGTAGCGTACCGCAGTTTTCGTATGGGTGAGAGCCAATCAGAGGCCGAGTTGGGCGGGTCTTCGAAATGAACATCTGGATCAGTGTCTCCAGCTGGCAAGTGCACCTTCCGTGTCTAGGTTCAAGCAACCGATGGCAGGCAAGCAACACCCTTTCTCCCACTAGGCTGGACTGTAATTGACCATGTTATCGCCAATCGTTCCAGACCTCTGACCCAAATCAGATGCGGACCTTTGAGTAACAAGTTTGAGAACCCCCGCTTTAAATGATGGAAGTCCTCAAGCTATCAGTGGATCACATAGAAATGTATCTCGTTTACCCTGGAAATTGAAAAGTGTGTTGCATATTTCACCTACCACTCAAAAACTACTTCTTCAAACAAACTGGTTCATTAACACCTTGGCTCTCTGCTGTAACCTGATGAAGATAAAGTTGTCATGACATTAAAACTCAACACTTCAACTCATGTTCTGTATCAACTACGGTACTGCAGAACTGGCTAATCCACTTATGATGAAACCTTTCTCCAAATGAAACCGCAACGGGCTGCCTTCATCAATTTCATCGTTGTCATTTTCCTCATCTCTTGACCGGTGGTGGGCCGACTGCTTGCAAGGGACCGTCCTCGAAGGAGTCATCTCTAGAATCGGAGTTGATCAGACATGAATCAGTAAAGGCTTCAAGTCCAAACAACAAACCCAAGCATATTTCCGTAAGGACAACTCTCCCATTTGTAAAACCCGTGTTTCATTGCATCAGAATTTCCGTGTGATTTTTAGCCTCAACATTAGGTCTACTTATGTGTACTGACCGCATGATATCAAAAACAGCGATAAATCCCAAGAGGAAGATTCAAAAGTTGGGGTGGACATGGGTTGAGCCGTACAAACCAAACTGGTATTCTCCAGTTAACCAGCCTGTCCTTTAGCGGCGATGTGCCTGGTGCACGGCGGACACTTGGCTGAAGCCGTCTTGGCTGGTTGGTTGTCAATAGTTTCATAACCAAAACTGCTCAACACATGGAGACAAAGCACAATCATGAAATCTGTGGATACCACCTTGTCTATGCAGTGGGGTCCGTTTTCTTCTGGGCTTGACGTCACCGTCCTTCCTCCTGCCTTGGACCGAAATGGCCACATCCTTGCCACACAGTCCATCTATAAAACAAACAACAACAAAAACAGAAGGAAATTATGCACTGGCTGCATACTTCATAACTCATCCATTTGATGCACTCATGCAGCTGATGTTAGATTAGATTCGTTTTTTGTGGGGAAACGGACTCAATGCAGCAGCAGGTAATAGAAAACATCTGTTACGGCCTCAGTGCCGTGTGTTTTTGAATGAAAATACTGGAGAACTCCCAGATATTTTACATTCAGTGTGACCCACCAGTGACACGGACCAATATCACGAAAGGCCACACAAATAGGACAAAAAACCCCAATTGTACCCCGCCAACTACCCCACTCTTCCGAGCCGTCCCAGTCGCCGCTCCACCCCCTCTGCCGATCCAGGGAGGGCTGCAGACTACCACATGCCTCCTCCCATACATGTGGAGTCGCCATCCGCTTCTTTTCACCTGACAGTGAGGAGTTTCACCAGGGGGGATGCAGTTCCCCCCAGTTCCCCCTCCGAACAGGCGCCTCAACTGACCAGAGGAGGCGCTAGTGCAGCGACCAGGACACATACCCACATCCGGCTTCCCACCTGCAGACACGGCCAATTGTGTCTGTAGGGATGCCCGACCAAGCCGGAGGTAACATGGGGATTCGAACGGGCGATCCCCGTGTTGGTAGGCAACAGAACAGCCCGCTACACTACCCAGACGCCTTCAAATAGAAAAATATTAAGGAATCCAACATGACACAATATTGTGTTGCATTAAATAATGCAACATGATCATGTAGTATTAATTACAATGCAACATGATCATATTGCATAATATTTAAGGCAACACTTAACATCATATTGCATTATATTTAATGCAACATGAGCGAACCCTGTTGGTCTTGCATAACATTTGTTTTCAAGAAGCATTCACTAATAAACGTCAGCAGGGGTTGCTGAGTGGTAATGACTAAAACAAACCACAATACAATTCCCCCTCCCCAAGACACCTGCATTCAACAAACACAGGCGCCAAGCCGACTAACAAGACTTGGTCCGCAACCAGTTTTCAGCAAACCATGCAGCCATGGCAGCACGTGCCATCTAGTGAAGCTGTTCCAAAATGGAAAATGCGTTAAAGTAGCATCATGAAGTAAAGGTGTCATACTGCAGTACACATGGAGTAACAGCAAGGTTTGGTCTTATTGTACTGGATTAAAAGGAACAGTTCTGAATATTTAAAGTGCATCCCCGTTTTATACTCACCGCTCATGTAGTACTTAGGCAGGTTTCACTTTCACATACATCCGTTTCTTCATACTGGACATGCAGCTACAGTCTCTCTGCTACAGTCCAATGCAATCAATGGGACGAGTCCGCAAGCCTCATTCAACATAGAAAACACCAGAAACTCCACATTTCTGCCAAAGCTAGCATGACAGTAGTCCGTTATAGCCTATTTTAGTAGTCGTTTTAAAATGTAATCATTTTTATTGCTAAATTCTTAGTATTTTCTTTGCTGTGCAACAGCAGAGTGACTCCTGTTGCCATGACTTATAGGCTGTGTTGTTGGAAGTAACAGTAGGAAAAAAAAACTTTGAATTTTTTTAAAATGACCATTCAAATTCACTTAGATATATTGCTGTAGCAGCTTTTCTGAACTGTGACGCGTTTTTCACACCGAACACAAAATTGTGTATTCGTCCTCCATTAATTGCATTGAACCGATGTCAAGTGGGAGCCACATGTCCAGTATGAAGAGAAGAATGGCTGGGGGAAACAGGCTTACCCTGGCACGCTCTGCACTGTAGATCACTGCCAGTCATCTCGTCGATCTCTCCCTCAGCCGTGTCCTCCTCGCCAAGGTCGAGTACCTCCTCCGGGTCCTGGGTACTGGAGGGGTCTATGTGCTGGCCTCTTTTGCAGGACTGTTTCAAAGCAGGTCTCGGGAGGATAGTCTGGGGCTTTCTAGACACAGAGTGCCTTTTCCCGGCCAGTCTCGAATGCTGCTCGTGGCTTCTTCTGTATCTGCATTCCTCGTCCGAATCCCCGACTTCTGCACTGTACGACATAGAGCTCTGAGCTTGGTTCCTACTGGCCGCCTTCATCAGGCTTTTCCCGCAGCAAGCGCATGTGAACCTCTTTGAACCAGTGAGCCGTACACCCCTGACCCCTTCAGCGGACGGCGGGGACCTGCCAACAACCTTGGTGGACCTCCTGGTTGCATAGCCATGTTTGGGGAAGAGATCCAACTCCTCCAGGTCAGTGGAGAACATCTCGTCTCTGGAGGAGAGCTCATCCAAGGACGGACTGAGGACACTCATCCGCTCGTGCGCCGTCGAGTTGGGTAAGTAACTGTAACAGTAAGGGGGTACCGACGACGATGAGGAGAGGAGGTGGGGGGATGTGAGGGTGGTATCTGCCCCCCCAGAGAGCGGGTCAACGTCCGTCAGCAGCGCGTCAGCTGTAGGACTTCTCTCCAAGGGCATACTGAGGATCTGGAAGCTCAGGTCGACCTCCGCCCCTTCCAGGTATTCTGCCTTTAAGACGTCTCCATTTTTATTGTTTGCGAGCACTTGCTGGTTTGTGGAGGGGCAAGACACTGATGAGCATGGCAACTGTGGCGCAAAGGCATCGACGTTCTGCTTCACTTCCTCGGTGTTGCATTTGGGGACGTTTGCACCCGTCTGCATCCCATCTGATTGGAGCTCTGTAATGTTGACTGCAGGGGTTTCCGATTGGATTTTACCTTTCCGTAACCTTTCAGGAGGGCGCTGGGGTAGAAACCGCGAATCATCTGCTGCCAGCTGGTTGGCACTGGGGCTTTCTTCGTGAACAGATGAACTGTCGAGAGGCAACTCCTCATCGAAGCCCACCACCCAGCACTCCCGAGGGCTCAGGTCCTCCAAGCTTCTTTGGCTTGAGCCGCTGTCATAAACCGCTGTTGTGGAGCTGCTGAAGGTCTTCGTTTGAGACTGCGTACCGCTTACCTCGGTAGCGACGCTGGACGACGTGTGAACAGTCTGCTCTTCATTTTTCTTTTCATCCTGTGGTGAGAAGAGTCCAGAGGTTTGTGAAGCAACACCCGAGTCAAGCTCCCGCTCACCCCCCAGCTCACTGGCCTTGATTTTATTCAAGCATTCGATAAGTTTGGTTATAGCGTCGCTGGGGTCAGTTTGAGCCTCGGAACAAGCCGTCTCTCGACGAACCTGAGCCTGGGGATGGTACTGATGGTGAACAGCATCGTTCCAGTTGGGAGACTGGAAGCGGGGCTCGAACATGCGTCTGTAATCCAGAGGATGTACTGGGGCTTGTGGAACAACAAACGTAGGATACTGCATATAGGGGTAAGGTTGTACGCATGGACGCCCAAAGTTATAACCTGTGCAGGACAGACAAGACACAAGAGAATCATGTAATAGGTCGTCATGAAAAGCCACTCAGTACATCTAGCTCAAAAATGTCCAATGAAACCAGATTTAGAGTGCCGCCAACGCCCGCCGTTTCACATCCATCCGAATGAAAAGGGAGTAAGCCGGCTGGGATTTCGTGGGGAGGGGGTTTGATGCGACTGACAGCAGGTAACAAACAGGCATTTTTTAGAAGAATATAGAGATCAATATGCTACCGACTACTCTCAGTTTGGTGGTTGGTTGCTCCCATTCACTCACTGGATATTTTGGTTTGTGTACACCCACAGTGGTTGGATGAAAAATTAAAAATGTTTCTCCCTTCCTGACAAATAGAACCATTTTTAAAACAATTATATGCTGCGAATTCCTAAAAGTTAGTTAAATAGATGTACATCAAGTGCAGATGAAAGGGGTCAAACAAGAATGAAGACATTTTTCATTTCATGGAACATTTGTTGTGATGCATTTCACCCATCCATCCATTATCTGAACGGCTCATCAGCGATGATGCATCTCAACCGGTTCCCTTCTGCAGCTCGAATGCTTTCAAGTTGGTGCAACTATCTGCAGCATCTGTACTTCTGCTTCCTGTCTTATCTAAACTTTTAGTATCAATTATCAATGACCAGATAATAACCAAGCAAGTGTTTGCTGCTGTTATGCCTCAAGGCCGGATTAAATTAAGCATGATCCAATCCAATACCAGGCAAGCACTTAGATATTGGTTTAACGCAGGTTTTCAACGTGCAAGACCGTGAGCCTCCCTTCAGAGAACAGCAAGCCACCACCCCCCCATTTAAATAAAATGCATAATAATAATAATCAACTGTTTTAAAATAAAGGTTTGTAACCATAAAGGGTTTGAAAACGTTATTTTTAACACTCAGTCCTAATACGATCTCCCACAATTTAAGAAAAATCAATAAAAGTGGTTAAGAATTAGTATATAGGTCAATGCCTATTTGTGCACGTTTCTGAAGCTAAAACCTTGCTTTTCTGGACAGGCCGCCAGACCCATCGCAGGGCCGAGACACACACATTCACACCTAGGGACAATTCAGTACAGGCTGATTCACCTGACCCACGTGTCTTAAGACTGTGGGAGGAAACCCACCATGCAGACACGGGGAGAACATGCAAACTCCACACAGAGGACGACCTGGGATGACCCCCAAGGTTGGACTACCCCGGGGCTCGAACCCAGGACCTCCTTGCTGCGAGATGGCCGTACTAACCATTGCGCCACCGTGCCGTACACCAATAACAATCCAGTATTATTCAGCACTGCTTAAGTATTACTCCAATACTGAACCAGTACCAAGTACTGAGTACAGTACAACAGTGCAGATTTAGACTATTAGTTTGGAGTCAATGGGCAAAACAACAGGTAGAACGAGCCCCCCCCCATTAAAGAAATACAGACGACCATGTGCAAAAATAAAAATGCAGTAAATAACACCATTTTGCTTTTATTCATGACATGCTACTCGCGACTTCCGGTTATGAAACAAACCACTGGTCCAGCACAGACGTTAACTGGTGTCTTACCTCCGGGCAAGCCGTACTGGCTGTAGGGGTGGTTGACGTGCCAGTGCTGATACATGTAGTAGGGCTGCGACGGGGGCTGAACATAGAAAAAGGGTCTGATGTGGTGAGGCCGCTGCTCTCCGCCCCCGGATGGATGCGGTGGTCTGCCTCCATCTGCAGGAATCAACACTTCAGGCCACCGGATTTTTCCAGTCAACACTCGGCACCGAGATGCGCGAGTGGATTCATGAGCGACGATGACTGATTTTCGACAGGTAAACAAGCAGGATATGACGTAGTGTAACGTGCACGGACAAGTAGACACGCTGGCCTGCTACTTATCCACGCACGTTACAGTAGACAAACCACTGCCAACAATGTGAAGTGATACAATCCACACAAACTCAGATGACTTGTCACATGTTGGAGAAGGAGTAGGCACCGCCCCCCTACCCCTTCTCCTCTACTCTTAAGTGAATTCAGCTGCTATGCATTTCAAACTCCATCCCCACTGTGCTGCAGAGCTGAAATTCAATGCAAGTTGTGCTGCAGAGCTGAAATTCAACGCAAGTTGTGCTGCAGAGCTGAAATTTAACGCAAGCTGTGCTGCAGAGCTGAAATTCAACGCAAGTCGTGCTGCAGAGCTGAAATTCAACGCAAGTTGTGCTGCAGAGCTGAAATTCAACGCAAATTGTGCTGCAGAGCTGAAATTCAATGCAAATTGTGCTGCAGAACTGAAATTCAATGCAAATTGTGCTGCAGAGCTGAAATTCAATGCAAATTGTGCTGCAGAGCTGAAATTCAATGCAACTTATGCTGCACAACACAAACTCAAGTACAGTGAACAACAAGACTGACGGTGTTGAACAGCAGGGCGGGGGAGAAGGGTAGAGGAAGCCAGTGTGGGGGCGGGGGGGAGAAAAAATGAAACTTTCAAGAAATAATTACCGTCCATTTTCTTATACGTGCGTACCGAGACGTTTCCGATTAAAACACTAAAACATAAGCGCGGGGAAGACGCGGAAACTGAGAACTCTCTCTCGAACCGCAAACCGTCCAGTCGTGGCGTTCGAGCCCCGAATCGACAAATAAAACAACAGCCCGCCCACGCCTCAGTCCCCGCTCGCGCCTCAGTCCGAGCTCCGCATCACAGCCCGCTCGCGCCTCAGTCCCCGCTCCGCGTCACAGCCCGCCGACGAGACCCAGCGGCAATCTACCCTGACTCGCTACACCTGCCCCGGCCCCCAAATTGCCGGGCTTCTTCTTCTTCTTCTTCTTCTGCTACTGCTTCTTCTTGTTTTTTTTTTCTTCTTCTTCTTCTTCTTTTTTAAATCTTCTGAAAATTCCGTTTCTTCGCTTAATTACTTCAGAGCTTTCCTCGCTCCCCCGTGGCACCACCTCAACTCTCTCTTTACTATTACTTTCCCCGGTACTTTGTGATGTTCCCTTTATTATAACTGCAATAATGTTATCATTCATTTCATCTGCTTGTCCTGACCTGATTATCTAATCACAGTAACTAGTGTAAACCAGTAATAACACACGTTAGCCCCTAACCAACGAATCTGACCCTTTAGCCGAGCGGTTAGTGATGTCGCCTTGAGGTGCAGTTCACCCCATATCGTATCCCGCACCGGGCAAGAAAATAACCGGTTACACTAATAATTATGTTTTTTTTACTTAGACTATGTTCCCCATACTAAAGTGACATCTTGATCATTACCAATTCACTAGTGTAAACCACTAATAAGACACGTTAGCCCCTAGCTAACGGATCTGACCCTTTAGCCGAGCGGTTAGTGATGTCGCCTTCTGGTGCAGTACTCCTCGTATCGAATCCCGCACCGGGCAAGAAAATAACCGGTTACACTAGTATGTCTCCCCCCCAGTCTACCTTGCCCGAATTCCATCTCATGATCCCATCTAGCTGAACCATATTATTCATATCAGATTTAATTGCAATTGGATAATGATCACTGCCAGTGAGGTTATCTTTTAGTACTTCCCAATTACTAGCACCAGCTAATTCACTGGACACCAAGGTAATATCTATTGCTGACTCTACTCCATTGCTGAGATTAATTCTAGTGCCTTGCCCATCATTTAAACAAACCATAAGATAACCGCCCACAAGATATTCCTTCTTGGGGAGAGGTTGCACATCCCCCTCCCTCGCTGACCACCATTTCTATTTTGTCTTATTGTATTGTAACCCTTAATATCAAAGTCCAGATGTGGTTTCAGCCAGGTCTCTTGGATGCCATTGTCATTTAATTGTTGTATATATTGCTTAAATTCTTGAGCATTCGCAATACGGCTTCTGGCATTCCATTGCAGAATGAGGAAAACCATGCTATTAAATCACTACACTGTGATACGCCATCATTGGGAATTAACATCCAGTGCAACATTTCTACAGTCGGATTTTTCATGTCCAGATACTCGTCTGCTGCATCAACTATAGCCTTAAGTCTTGCCCTGTTTCTTGGCTGTTGCATAATAACGTTCAGAACCTTCTCGGTGGAGGCCACAAAGTTAAACGCATCCACTATTAAGGTGCTATCTTTCCTGTACACTTACATGAGCACTTCATGGGACTTGGATTATGCACCCGTGGTATTCTAGGGAAGTCACTCGTGGAATTAGGGTGAATGGGTGGCTTCACTGTCATACCTTGTGAGATTTACTTTGCTGCTTCGGCGTATGATGCTTTGTTTTGCACTTAATATCTTAGAATTTCCTTCATTCTTTTTTTCACAACCTTAATAAGCACCACTATGCTCCCCACCACAGTTACAACATTCCAGTTTCGCATCTGGTGCACAACCGCCATGTTCATGTTCACCAGCACATTTGGCACACCTTGATTTTGCTCTGCACTGATCCGCCACATGCCCAATCTTTTGACATTTAAAGCATCGTACAGGCTTGGGAACATATTCTCTGACAGGAAAACTTGTGCACCCGATTGTTGTGTCTGTCTGTCTCAATACATTCCCAATATATGACACTGATCATTACCTTCTGTAGCATGGTTCCTTCAAATTGAAGGAGAACAGACAAGCTATCAACTATTTTACCCTGATATCTAGTTGGGAGGTACTTTACTACGGTCACTGCCCCCTCTGATTTCCTCCCTGAGGTCTTCCAAACTGATTTCTAAAGGGACTCCACTAATCACTCCATGTATCTTGTTTCTTGTGGCAGCACGGTAGCCCAGTGGTTAACACTGTTGCCTCACAGCAAGCAGGTCCTGGGTTCCAACCCCAGGCCGTCCCAGGTCCTTTCTGTGTGGAGTTTGCATGTTCCCCCCGTGTCTGCGTGGGTTTCCTCCGGGTGCTCCGGTTTCCTCCCACCATCAAAAAGACATGCATGTTAGGGTTAATACTCCTGTCTGTACCCCTGAGCAAGGCAATGGAAAGAAGAACTGGAGCGGGTCCCCAGGCGCTGCAGCTGCCCACTGCTCCAATAGGTTGGGTTAGATGCAGAGAGCACATTTCGTTGTAACATGTACAACAACAAAATAACGTTGTTTTCTTCCTCTTCCTTGCCTTCTTTTGACTTACTTCAGCACATTCTCTCTGATCTTCTTCCAGTTCACTCGCCATATTCTCACTATTTTCTAAATTCATCGCTCTGGGACTCAAAGACACCATCCTCCAGCCTCCTTCCCCCACCCAGGCCCGGACAATTGCCGGGCTTCAACTGAAAACAGTTTCCGGGCGCAGGAGTTTGTTCATTTGCTGGTCCGTTTGACAGCTAAATGTCCAACAGAGGTCACTATCCCTCTTGTGGAGAAGAAAACCGGAGAGATTTGGAGCCTCGTTGCTCAAAATGCGTGTACACGAACATCCAAACTTTTGTATGCTCTTAAGATAGTGCTAATTTTGATCATATAAATGAAAAATAGAGGCATTATGTTAGTGGCATAGTTTATACTAAGTTATCATTCACATGGTGCAAACACAGCAGGAGTGAGAGGGCAGGATAACACTGTGATCAGAATAGTGCAAAAGGTATCACTTGTCAAGTCACATTTATTTCTATACCCCGAAATCACAATGTAGTCCCAACGGGCTTTACAGTGATACTAATGACAGTTGTGCGTCATCAGCATGGTGCAAGGTAGAGTAAACAGCATTGTAAACATGAAGTCGATAGTTTATCAATACTTAACTAGCGGGGCATGAGTTCATATGAGTGAAGAAAGTCAAGGAAATTTCACTGACAACGGGAGTGAGACTAGTTTAGATAAAGAAGAAATAAACAAAGAAGAAATAAACAAAACAAAGAAGCAACGAGTTGGGAATGGAGTAGCATAACGATACTATTGGTTTAAGGGTCACGAGACTGCGCAGAACGGAAAAGTACATGGAAGATTTGCTTCCACGTTCCGTAGCGATCCGCACTCCGAGGCAGTAGGTGGCGCCAATGCAGCTGGGTGGCAAAAAACCGTTAAAATTTACGAGGAAGAAAAAGGAGGACTTTTTTTTTTTTTACAAAACACATTTTATTACACAAGGTTAAAGACCAAATAACATTATAACCAGGGGAATACGTCAACAATACCCGACAACTTTACAAAAAAAATAAAATAAAATAAAACGGCACTAATACGCCGTTAAATTAAATGTAGCTGAGTAACTTACACATGTTTCTCGCTTTTCTAGACCTCAAACCATGCACAGAGACGGCACGTAAAATATATGCAATAGATATCCGAAACGTATTTCTTTTACGGTTTACATTTCGGGGGGGGGG
The DNA here is from genome assembly GCF_029633865.1 of Lampris incognitus. Classification (NCBI taxonomy): domain Eukaryota; kingdom Metazoa; phylum Chordata; class Actinopteri; order Lampriformes; family Lampridae; genus Lampris; species Lampris incognitus. The sequence continues at coordinate 32,959,451 of NC_079229.1, forward strand.
TGGCAAAACCAGTCAAGATAAACACATTTACAATATACTGTCGCTCGGTCTTGTGGTGGGAGAGCAGGAGGGAGGACGTCGAGCGGCGTTTTGCGCATGCGCAGTATCCTCATTTGGCCTCTCCGATCACAGGCGCTTGCGATGCGCTGGACGGTTGCTCGGTGCGCGGCGCTAATTTAGCCGAGCGCTTAATGAGTGAATTCGGCTTTTTTTTTGGAGAGTACCTGATGCTTTCGGATGACCACAGGTCTGTTCGCGGCGGATCGACGTCTGGAGTACATCTACAGTTACCGTAAGGGGGCCCTTAAACGGGGGGATGGTTAACTTGGAAGACGTCTTGGCTAACTGCTAGCTAGCTAGCTAGCTAGCTGGCTGGCGTTAGCTTAACTGCACAGGTTAGCGGTTAGCCCGCTCGCGTTGGTTTCAGTCGCAGAACTGGAAGGCTGCGTCTGATCGCGGCGTGCCTCCTGCCTCCTTGCTTTACACCCCCCCCTCCCCCCAAAAAAGGGGAAAAGTTTTCCGTCCTTACTGCAGAAGCGATTAAACAATCCGAAGTAAAAAAATCGGCACCTTTATAACTCCTACGCAACGAGCGGCTTTGCGGCGTTGCTAACTTGTCAGCTAACCGATGTGAGGTTTACCCCGCAACGGAGGAGAGCATCGGGGGGGGGGGGGGCTGAACGCCGAGTGTCATCGCGTCGGGGTCGATACGCCAAAAACAACAAACCCCCCCCCCCCCCGCCGTCTGTGATCTAACCTCCCTGGGGAAAACTGTCATCTGTCCAATTATCTCTCTATTTTGGGGGGGGGGGGTTGGTTAATGATCGGCAATGGCTACATCATCTACCCACGATGCGAGCTTGGGGTGTGAAAAGGAGTCGCAGATCCGACCGCCTTAACGAGCGTTGTACACCAGCAGGCCCGCCTGGGGTGGTGGTGGTGGTTTTGCCCTGTTTTGGGAAGTGTTGGGGAAAACGGGGGCGGTAGCTAACCTGCTAACTGGTTAACCTGCCGGCTGCACTTAGCAGGCATCCGGCCGCAAAGTGAGAGCCAGGACACCGAGTCCAAAAGGGAGTTATTAACTAAAACGTACGACGCTATCCTTCCGCTGGGGCTCTCGGACATATGGTGCTGCAAGGGGATCTCGCTCGTTAGCTTGTAGTCTCGCACACCTTCCCAAAACGCGCACGTCTGTGCATCTTAAAAATGGGAAAACTGTGTTTCACCCATGCGCACGTATGCTAGTAATGATCACTTGTGTGTGTTGACGCACATCTGTATTTGCTATCGCGCCCCACCGCCGTGCGTCAAAATGCATTCTGAGCAGACCGGCATTATTGGGAGAGTTGGCTCTTTTTCTGGTGTTCTTGAATACCTGCATGCTGTTTATGTTTCTGTTACCGTATCTTGCTGTATGTTTCCCGCTCTTACTCTTACTGTTTGGGTAGGTCTACTAAGGACGTGCCAAGTATGGATCTGTTCACTGCCTCGCTAAGGCACTGCTTGCTGACTAGTAAGCGGGTGTTTCGGGGCCTAGGACTGAGGACGTGTGGTGTGGTGACTAATGCCGCTAACTCGTTAAACGGAGCTCGCACGAACGGCTCCCTGGGGGTAGAAATCGCGTCCCAAGCGCCACGAAAATCGGGGTAAACGTGCGGCCTCGTTTGGCGTCGAAGGCGACGCCGAAATCGAAGCCAACGCGGCCGGCTAACGGGAAACGCGTCCATCCAGCGTGGACGCGAGTTCGTCTCGGACCCGGTAGAGCCAGCTCGCGTCACTGGGGTTCGGCACGCCAACGACGCTCGCTCAGTTGAGCAGCGCAGACTTAACGTGGACCCCGTCAGACTGGAGGTCGTTTCATCCGGTTTGTGTTGTAGCTCAGAGAGGCTTAAGTGTGGACGTGTGAATCGATGTGGGGACCAAATGCTGGTCCGACGTCAACCACCCAGCAGCGGTATTAACAGCGGATTAAATGTCTGTGATTGTAAAATGCATCAGCAGAAACCCCTTAACCGGTTTGCTGTTAGTTGTTTGCGCCCCCCCCCCCCCAGTCCACCGGTATACGTAAGGCTTACTAGCGAACGTCAGGTCACACGTGTTATGTCCTGGAACTACTATGAATCCACTTTGTTTCTCTCTCTCTCCTGCCCTGATACATTGTCTCCACGGTGCTTTGTCGAAATAGGCCGACGTCGTATATACATACGAGTATTCCTTCGATAATTTATTGGTTGAACTGGAAGCCGCGACACTTGAAGCCAATGGATATATAGGCGGTAAAAGCGCCTTAATAGCCCCGGTGTCATGGCAGTCTGCCAAAAAGCCTGAAGTCATTTTAGCATGGGAGCGGAGCGGAGGGGTCCGGGCTGAAACGCTGCACTTTCTCCCGCTTTGCTCTGCGCCCCGTTAGCAGCCAGCAGATTTCACTGGAGGCTTCCTTTTAATGAGTGCGTTTGCCCAGGACCCACAGACAGACAACCCCCCTTTTACCCCCCCTCCCCCTAAGACTTTGACGTAGCGAAGGTCTGGCTGTCGGTGTAGTCGTCAGGGGGCGAGGGATGGATGGATGGAGGAAGAGGGAGGAGGAGGCAGCGTGCGCGCGCGTGCGCGCAGATGACCTGCCAGGGGAGAGCAGATTGTTGACGGCGCACATTTCTCATGCGGAAGGGATTCGGGATGTGTTCTGATCTGACAGCCCAAAGAGCAAAGCCGACAGAGGGCTGAAGATAGTTAATTTTGCAGACTGCCTCTCCCAAGCTGAATCTCAGATACACGGCGTATTCACGCAGCGCTCCCTTCCAGCGACTGTTGGAAAATGTTATGGGTGTCAAATAGCAGCTGAAGAGCTGATGAATATGGGGTTATTAATTATCTCTCAAAGCTATCGGATGCTAAAATGGTGATGACTGACTAGCTTTGCTTTCCTTGGGTGTCAAGGAATTAGTTTGTCCTGATACATGCTTTTTATATTAATTCTGTTTTGTTTTTGTTTTCTTGTTCTGTTCAGACCATCACTGATGTAGCAGCTATTGGCCCGGCCTTGTTGTCTACCTCCACCCCCCTGTGCCTCACTGTATCACCTCATCAGACGACCACGTCACCCTAAAGCCACAAGGGAGAATCTCTCAGCGGACCTCAGCAGCAACTGATCGCCACCCTTGGACGCTTTGACCGCAGAGTTCAGTGGCACAACCTTCCAGCAACCTCTCTCGTAGTGGACTGGAGGAAGGAAGAGAAGAAGCAGACCACCTGCCTCATAACTGCACCCTACTTCTTGAAGCACCCTCTTTCTGCTGGGGTTTTTTGACATAGGAGAGAACACCTCCACTTGCCCGAGTGGAGGTGTTAAGGTGCTATTGTCCCTTCTCACCCCCCCCCTCCCCCTATTTAATTTTATCTCCCTATTTAATCCCAAAAAAAAAATTCCCCTGGTTGGTTGTAGCCCGGTTCTGCCGGCCGTGTGAACATTTCGAAACTGGGGCGCGATTCATGGGATGCGACCATGTCGGATCTCGGTGAGCGCAGGCCGGTCAACACGGACTACGCTGTCTCCCTGCTGGAGCAGCTCAAGTTCTTCTACGAGCAGAAATTATTGACTGACGTGGTGCTGCTGGTGGAGGACATGGAGTTTCCCTGTCACAAGATGGTCCTGGCCACATGTAGCTCTTATTTCAGGTGAGCCAGTGTTATCATTGGTCAGTATTTTAAGTGACTGTTAGCAAGCAAGCAAAACACTGCAGCAGTGGAGATGGAAACACTCTTGTTATTGTCGTTTTTGTCGATCGCGGTTACACTAGCAGCGGTTAAGACAATGTAGCCCATTTCTACTTCAAAGTCAGATTGGGGTCATTCCTAGAACACTTAGTCATGTAGGTTAAAACACAGATTTCAGGATTGTAAAGGATGCCCCTTATAGCAACAATGGATAACGCACAACGTCGTGTCGGCTAGCTTTTGTGGGTGTGTGCTGGAAAGACGGTTCATGTTTGCCTTGGTCGGATTGTGATTAAGCCGCAGGCACACTGCCATGACGTAGCACAGTTGTAATGGTTAGCTACACTGAATAGTAAACCCTGTTTTAGAGGGAGCATTGCCTACTACAATAAGGGAGCAGAAGAGAGAGGTTGTTGTTTCCATGGAAGCAGTTTCCCTGATTCTACTCCACACTGGTTATCCTGCCCGATATTTCCCACGCACAGCACAGCACATGAAGCAATCCCTAACCTGTAGTTACACAGAACTATCCCTAAAGGGCCTCACAAGGGGCTTCAGTTGGCTTCAACGTTGCATAATAATTGTGTGTGTGTGCGCACACGCTGCAGTGAGGATGACGGAGCAGCAGCCCCGGCTCTGCGAAGAGTCCACCTGTATATGACAGGCGTTTGTGCAGTCTCATCTGTCTTGTCGCTCTCTTACATTTCAAGAAAAGGTCCCAACAATTAAAACTGCCTTTTTCACACCCACCTCTTCTCAATCTTCCCTTCCGTATTCCATGAGCTTGTCATGCGGTCAAAGGTGTTTTCTCTCTCTCTCTCTCTATTCTGGAGGGGAACGCGTGTTTAAGTAAAATCCTGCCGTGTAACTGTGGGACGCATCGGGGTCTGCCTGCAGCCTTGCGTAATGAGGCCCTGGCAGGACCTAGCCCCTGCTGTGAGCTGTACACATACCTATCAAACCCCCTATACATGCCTCCATTCAGGACAGTGTTTTTTAGGGGATACATTACTGCTGTAGGACAAAGTTGCACGCCACTTGCACAGAAAAGTTCAGTCGGTCGCTGGCAAGATCCATACCTACTAGACCTGTTAAGGTGGTACATTTTTTTAAATTTCATTTATTTATTTACGGGCGCTATTAGCTTTTCTTGACAGGAAAGTGGTGGTACAGCAGTATTGTAGAGTGGAGAGAGAGGGCAGCAAACATCCCGAGCAAAATTTGAACCCGTTGGGATCAGGCCTCAACCCACATGTCATGGCTTATCTGGTTGGGCCACCACAATGTCCTACACCCTACCAATTTTACACAGTGAGGCTTCACTGTAAAATAGACGGTAACCACTATTACCACCTTTAACCACAACTGGAATCCTTGGCCTTATTTATCAGGCACTGTAACTGCTCTGCCATCATTTGGCAAAATGAATCTTGAAGATTGGAAACTGTTAGTCTTTCTCGTAAGAATGTAATCGATCCTGAGTAACTTGGTAATTTGATAGCGGCATGTAACATTACTGGTCTGGACAGCGACACCAATTCATTTACAGTGTTATTTGTCAGTAGTCTGCCTGTCAGTAGTCTGCCTATCAGGTGTGGTGTTGTGCATGTTTATAACCTTGTCACAAAAAGTCGGCACTCCAGCAATAATCCTCGCTCTCTTGTAACTGTAAGATACTAGCGCTGATGGTGTTAAGTTCCAACCACTGGAGTTGCTTCCATGCTGTTTGTCCCCAGGAAAACCACCCACCATGACAAGCCTAATCCATAAATAAGTGAGGAGGATGGAGTCGAGAGGAGTTATATGAATGAGAGTGGGTTGGTGTATGGGGGTACTGGTGTAGGCGGCCTGTGGAAAGTGCAGCTATGTGGGTGTCGGAACAACCAGAAGTGGGGAACTCGCTGCCTAGGCGAGGATGGTGTTGTTCAGCCACCCAGAGAGCAACCAGTGCTAGCTGTGGTCATGTTAGCCCACAGGCCAAAAGCTGATTTAATTGTCCATAAAGCTCAGATTTTCTCAGCTCAGCTGCAATTGAAATGAGGAGCACGTGCTGAGAATGCATTCTGCAAAGCAGTCTCACCAGCACTGAATTTCCAAAAGCTCTCCATGGAAGAAATTAACCCCTGTTAGAAGGCTATCTGTATTCATGTTTTAACAAAAAAGGTTAGCCCAATGCCTAATATTAAAAATATTAATGTAGTTTTATTTTCCCTTAACACCAACACCAAGATCGTGGCGCTTTTCCCGTACCAAGAGGCAAAGAGAACAGCAAATGGTCATCAAATTTTTGTTTTCCCCTTTTTCCCCCAATCGTATCCGGCCAATTACCCCACTCTTCCGAGCCATCCCGGTCGCTGCTCCACCCCCTCTGCCGATCCGGGGAGGGCTGCAGACTCCACATGCCTCCTCCGATGCACGTGGATTCGCCAGCCGCTTCTTTTCACCTGACAGTGAGCAGTTTCGCCAGGGGGGACGTAGCGTGTGGGAGGATCACGCTATTCCCCCCAAACAGGCGCCCGATCGACCAGAGGAGGCGCTAGTGCAGTAACCAGGACACATACCCACATCCGGCTTCCCACCCGCAGACATGGCCAATTGTGTCTATAGGGACGCTCGACCAAGCCGGAGGTAACACAGGGATTTGAACAGCGATCCCCGTGTTGGTAGGCAACAGAGTAGACCACTATGCTACCCGGGCGCCTGGTCATCACACTTATCGACCCACAAGGAGCAAAAATAATGCATGTCTTTCAGTTACAGTTGTTATATTTGTATAAACAAAAGCTGTGTTTATGGACTGAATCTGATCATAAATTATCCATATTTTAGTGATATGTCAATATGACTGCCTATAATGTATTTTGACAGTGGAAATTGGTGATTTCCTTTTTTTTTGAGGGAGGTGGCGAGGCAGGCTAATTGTTGTGCTTTAGCCATTAAGTTTCTGTGCAATATGACACTACAGCCACCATGTCTTTACGTCAATCTGCTGCTGAGTAGATACACCCACATGGTTGCTGGTAAACAGACATTGTAAATATGTAGTGAAGGCCTGTCTGGTCAACATGGGGCATATTTCCTTGCATTCTTCAGTTTATGATCAGACTGACTCAGCTTGTTAGCATTGAACATTACTTTCATCTCCAAGATGCAACAATTCAGCTACTTTTAGGGACATTTGAATTTATTGAACGGCTAGCCCCTTGAGCATCTCATTTTCAAGGGGTCCTACATGTCATCTGTGGTTGAGATGTTTGCCCACTTGGACAGTGACTAGGTAACTAACCATCATTTGAAGGCCCTGTCCTCTTTTAAAAGTCTCGATTCCTGGTAAAATTGTGAAAGATATACAAGTGTCTTTATGGTGCCTTGCTCACCAGCCCATCACTTCTAACCACAGACTGTCAAACACCATCACTAACAAAAATGGCTTCAACTCTCTTTCGATGACAAGTATTTTATACTGAGATTAGACACATTTCTAGTCTAATCAACTGGAGGGGGAGGGGGCCACATACTTAATTTCCTTTTTGTGCACATACAAGTTTCAGTTTCAGACAGACGATAGAACCTAACTCTCTGTGGACAACACTACATTAATCTGTATCTGCCAACAGTACAAGATGCTCCATTACTGTGGCTTGTTGTACCTATAGTCTGCCACTCAGAGGTGGTGATGTGATAATACACAGCATGAATCATTCTTTCACTTTACTGTGAGAGTTAATACAGGCTAATGCTGCAGTCATCTGGTTTCCATAGGTACAGTTTGTCTTGATTGGCCGTGTTGAAGGTCAGAACAGCCGATACAGAGCTACTTTTTTCTGTTGTTTTGATTGGCATGCCTGTGAGAATTAACGTGCCACATAGGACCTCACCTTATGTACAATTATTCCCCTCTGCTTGATAATTGATGTTCTGATTGATCATCTTCTTGCCCCCCACCCCCTTGCCCTGCAGGGCTATGTTTATGAGTGGCCTCAGTGAGAGCAAACAGACTCATGTCCACCTGCGTAATGTGGACCCAGCCACGCTGCAGATCATCATCACCTACGCCTACACGGGAAACCTGGCCATCAGTGACAGCACGGTGGAGCCCCTTTATGAGACCGCCTGCTTCCTACAGGTACAAAACATCCTGTCCGCTGCACTGCCAATCAACACTCTCGCTTACACACATATTTTGCATGTGCCTAACCCTAATACCTTGACCAGGGTCCGTGTTCACCCTCTAAACATAGAAAGGCAAACATGGGTACACACACTAGCCTATCCTATGTATAAGTCATTTTTTTCTTTCATCTTGCCTTTATGTAAACTGTATAGGCTGTATATCCATTTGACTTGAGTGAGGAATTGACACCAGAAACCATCCAAAATGCTGCTGGTATATTTTGTTCTGGATGATTAGTTTGTCTACTGTCAGGCTCTTTTTATAAGTGGCCAAGCATCATTGAGTGGTCCTGGGCTTAACTGTTAGACTGGCATCAGCCTGCAGGAATACAAAATTAAGCTGCTTATCTGGATATGAACAGGGAAAGAAACTGGTCACTGGTTAAATATTGTCTGTGTTGCAGGACTATGCCAGATCAGCTATGGTTTCCCAGCCGCAACCATATATAGAAATGTCCATTTATGACCGCAAGATGCCTTACCACGTTTTCACTCTCCCCTGTTTGGTTGCAGGTAGAGGATGTCCTCCTCCAGTGCAGGGACTACCTCGTAAAGAAAATCAACGCGGAGAACTGCGTGCGCATGTTGAGCATCGGCGACCTGTTCAGCTGCAGTGAGCTGAAGCAGTGCGCCAAGCGCATGGTGGAGCACAAGTTCCCTGTGGTGTACCGGCAGGAGGCCTTCCTGCAGCTCTCTCATGAGCTGCTCATCGATGTCCTCAGCAGTGACAACCTCAATGTGGAGAAGGAGGAGACGGTGCGTGAGGCGGCCATGCTGTGGCTGGAGTACAACATGGAGGCGCGCTCACAACATCTGTCCTCTGTGCTCAGCCAGATCCGCATCGACGCACTCTCTGAAGTCACGCAGCGAGCCTGGTTCCAGGGTCTGCCGCCCAACGACAAGTCGGTGGTGGTACAGGGTCTCTACAAGTCCATGCCTAAGTTCTTCAAGCCGAGGCTGGGCATGACCAAGGAGGAGATGCTGATCTTTATGGAGGCCACATCAGAGACGCAGGGCGATGGAGGCCATGTTGTCTCTGGCCTAGGGCACACTGTGGTGTGCTATAGTCCACAGGCAGAGAAGGTGTACAAGTTGAGCAACCCGCCAGGTGACCTGCAGAAGGTGGGAACCCTGGTTACCCCCGACAATGATGTGTTCATCGCTGGTGGTCAGATCCCACTTAAGAATTCCATCACCAACCATGGCAAGAGTGGCAAGCTCCAGGCGGTTTTCCGCTCGGTGGACAGCTTCTTCTGGTTTGATGCCCAGCAGAATGCCTGGGTGCCCAAGACCCCCATGCTGTGTGCCCGAATCAAGCCCTCACTGGTCTACTGCGAGGGATACATCTATGCAATTGGGGGAGATAATGTGGTGGGGGAGCTGAACAAGCGCACGGTGGAGCGCTACGACTGCGAGAAAGATGAGTGGACCATGATGAGCCCCCTGCCCTTCGCTTGGAACTGGAGTGTCTCGGTTGCAGCACATGACTGCATCTATGTGATGACCCACGACCTGATGTACTGCTATTTCCCCCGTGCGGACACATGGGTGGAGATGGCCATGCGCAAGACCAGCCGCTGCTTCGCCTCTGCAGCTGCCTTTGGCGACCTCATCTTCTACATTGGTGGCCTCCATGTGGTAAGCAACTCCGGCATCCGCCTGCCCACCAGCACCATTGATGGCTCCTCTGTTACTGTGGAGATCTATGATGTCAACAAGAACGAGTGGCGCCTGGCCGCCAACATCCCCGCCAAGCGCTACTCGGACCCATGTGTACGTGCCGTGGTGCTGCTCAACTCGCTGTGTATATTCATGCGAGAAACCCATATGAACGAGCGGGCTAAATATGCCATCTATCAGTACGATGTGGAACTGGACCGCTGGTACCTCCGGCAGCCCGTATCAGAGCGCGTTCTCTGGGACCTTGGCAAGGACTTCCGCTGCGCCGTGGGGAAACTCTACCCCTCCTGTCTGGAGGAGTCACCATGGAAACCCCCAACGTACCTCTTCTCCCCCGATGGGGCAGAGGAGTTTGAGGTGGATGGGGAGATGGTATCTCTCCCCCACGTATAGCTCTTAATCCCTCCCTCTTCCAGACCTCGCTTACTGGAGTCTGGGTTTATGAGGAGGGACGGACACCAAAAGGGGTTGTGGGACGGAACTTGAGAACTCAATGGGTTTGATGTTTCTGTGTTCGGGAGAGTTCTAAGGACGTTGAAGCCTCCGGTCGCCATCAATTTAAGCAACGCGGCGCAGCCTGGAAAACCCTGGAGCAAAAAAGATGCCCCCCAAAAAATGACTAGTAATCTAAAACCTTTTTTTTTTTTCCCTTGGTTTTCTTCTTTTTTTTTTTCTTTTGTCAGTTGTGACATTTTCAGATATTATTACAAGTCTGTTATACTGTTTCTACAATGTGATAATCTAAAACTTAAACTGATTTTTTTTTTTTTTTTGTGATGAGAATGATGATGCACTTACAGATAAACCTCCATGGAATGACAATGGCAACTGTACCAAAATCCCCCATTTCTCCTTCTACCCCAGCCTGGCCTGCCCCTCCTCTTCACCCCGGCCTCTCTCTCTCTCTCTCTCTCTCTCTCTCTCTCTCTCTCTCTCTCTCTCTCTCTCTCTGCTGTTAGAAACCAGATCTATCTCTCTCGTCCTGGAGCCCTGTGGGCATCGTCACTCCGGACATTTTAAGGGAGGGGTGGGGTGGTCGTCAGGAGGCGACTGCAGGTCCGGTCGCCTGGCTCCTCCTCCTTCCTTTACCCCTCTCTTAACCAACTCCTCTACTCCACTAGCCCCCTCCAGTCAACTCCATCTGTTGGTCTCTTGGCACACAGGTCTTCCGCACAGCTGGCAGTTTACAGGTCTCGGTCCATCTTGCTACCATCATGACATGTGCTTTCTTTTCTTTTTTCTTTTTTTTTCCCCCTTAACTTTCAACACAGGTCTCTGCAACATTACACAACACAACTCCACTCTGCAACTATAAGGTTTTGGGCTCATGCATTTTTTTTTTTGATTTCCAAGCTGCTGAAGTATATATAAATATAAAAATATATATTTTTCATATGTTCAGAAGACAACAGTTTGTGTGTGTGTGTGGGGGGGGGGGGATAACCAGGTCTATTTTGTATTACTGTCTTTTTTTTTCCTTTTTTATTTAATATCAGACATTACTGTAGTGGGATTGTGTGTAGATATGTTTTTCCAATCAGATTTAATTACAGTTGTGAGTGAATATTGAGGAATCTTGCTGCTGATTGGGTCTGAGTAGAGAGGGCTGGCCCGGGGCTGTTGCGATGGAAATCGTCCCAGCAACCACTATCAGTAGTGGAGACGGCGGGTCAGGGACGGGGAAGAATCTTCCTTCTACCTTAAAAAAAACTACATGAGCACAGGTGCTTCATGACAAACCTTACTAGCATGTTTGGCTGCATCATATTCCTTTGGCACTGTATTTTGAATGAACGTTAATTTATTAAAAAAGGAAAACATACCAAAAACGTTGCTGAAACTGGCTCCTGTTTCTTTTGTGTTAAAAGGTTTTTACTTGAAAATAATAATGTAGATTGCACTTGTAGTGCACAAGGCAAAAAATTCTTCTGGTTTGAAATTTTATATATTACGTGTTGTTACCAGATTAATGGACTAAAAATGATAAGTATACAGATGATAAAAGTATATTTATCTCAGAACTTGGTAAGACGTGTCAACTACAAACTGCCTTTATTTACAAGTGTGTTATCCATGGTGGATTCCCGCTTTGGCTGAGCTAATTCTGAACAAGAACAAGGTTGAATGTCTAATGGACTTTAATAGACGGGTCTCCACCAAAACATTTTTCTCTCTCGCTGTGTTGTGGCCATGCCAATTCAAGATGGCGCCGCTTAAATGACATGAAACCGACTTAAGTCCTGAAGACAGGGACAGAGTTACAGCGTTTATACACTTGGCAGCAGTCATCCTCTGTTACAAATGTATTAAAGGAACAATCTGTAATTCAAATGCAAACAAAAGGGGTGGCTCCTGCGACCAAAATACACAGGATCGGAACCTGCTATCTACCCAAAATTGATAAACGGGTTTATTCTTACAAGGGCTAACACTACACAACAACTAAATCTCGAGTTTCTAACGTTTTCTGATGCTGTAAAAGGCTTGTTTACAACCGTAATGGTTGTATTCTAAACATCCAGCAGGATGGCAAAATGGTTTCAAGTGTCGGGTTAATTTTGGAGATTACACTTTGAACAGCGGTGACAAAAGTTAGCAATCCTGCCCCGCTGATGCCACATCTATCCACAATGCCAGTCAGTCAAGTCAGCCAGTCGGGCGATGGCATTTGTCTGTCCCCCTCCCTCCCTCCGGGAATTTGAGTTGATAATCTCGTAGTGATCCATGAGGTCGCAGGGTTCATGTGTCCCTGTGATGCTGTTGTATTGTTGCTGGTGTCGCTGTGTTTTTGCCAGACCATATGCTACAACTCCAGTTACCCCACACATACACACATACATAGGTCATTGTTTTGGCTGACCTACATTTGTATAGACAGGCACTGATCCATTTCCGTAACACAAACTCAAAGTAGAGCCAGAGACTAAAATTCTGACAAAGGGCCCATCTCAATATCTTTGGGGCCACAATTATGGGTGAATTTACAAGTTTTTGCTCCAACGGTGTATATACCCTATTTGTTGGTAGCTGTCTACCTAATGTTAAAATCCGACCACAGCTGTCTCATTTCCTAAAGTCAGTCCAGAGATATCGCCCTGAAACGGAATGGCACGCTCTGACACCCTGGTTTAACAAAAGACTACAAATGGACGAGGCTCAAGTAAACTGTCACTCAAACCCAGAGCGTGGCAGGGTCTGCCTCAGAGAAGTTGCAGTGAATCAGAATCAGAATCGGTTTTATTTGGCTAAGTTTTAGTAGGCCTACACATACAGGGAATTTGACTCTGGCTCCTCCATTGTTCTCCATGTACTTACACAGAATAGACATGCAGCTAAAACAAAGACAACAAGGTAAACAAACATTCAACTACTATGTACAGGTATAGATGTATATAAAAAGTATATAGTAAAAAAAACAATTTGTAACAGGAAGACAGTGCAATGATTCAGAGTGCAGAGATGCTGGAATAAATATGTTAACAGGTTACTTTATATAGATGAAGTAGGTACGTCCACATGACAGAATATACATGTATACAATATAGAGCGTGCTGTGGAGTTAGAAAACGAGACAGGAGACGTGAGAGTAGACGTAGTCGAGGTAGTTTACTAGCTCATACATCTGACAACGACACTGAACTGACTGTGAACCGGAAGCGGAAGTGCATTATCTGACCCCTCGCCTCTTCCCTTAAAGGTACACCGTCCTCTTAGGTGAATGTCTCTCGATATATAGATGTGGGTCACCACAGTGCTTAGATTTATTTTTGACAGTGATATGTTAAAAACTCTTCAAACTACAGGATATATATATCTATATCTATATATCGGCTAAAGGGTCGGACCCGTTAGCTAGGGGCTAAAGGGTCGGACCCGTTAGCTAGGGGCTAACGTGTCTTACTAGTAGTTTACAGTACCATCACTGGGGAGGGGATGAAAGGAGTTTCCGTGACTGTGAAAGGAAGGAAAGTTTTCACTGATTTTTACTCAGAAATATAAGTCGACTCACTGTGACTTAGCTGAGTTCTCGTCTCACGCGCCACGTCGCGCCTTCCCTTGGAAAACCCCGTCAGTTCAAAATGTTCCCAAAGTTGTTGGTTTTTTTTCTAATGCAGGTTCCACTTTTAAAAAAAGAATCTCAGAAACTACAAAAGTTAATCAAAGACTCCTCTAAATCATGAACTCTCCACTTCCGTTCCGAAGCTCGAAACCAATCACGTGGTTAGTTTGCCGTCGATCACGTGGTTCTTCGAGCGCGCTACAGGCCTCGGCGCTCTACACAAGCCTGGCAGCTTCGGTGTTTAACACAAGCTTGTTTGTAGTGTAAACTGCTAATAAGACCCGTTAGCCCCTAGCTAAGCTAACGGGTGTGACCCTTTAGCCGAGCGGTTAGCGATGTCGCCTTGTGGTGCGGTAAACCCCGTATCGAATCCCGCACCGGGCAAGAAAATAACCGGTTACATTGGTGGCAGCGGTGGGATCCGGAAGTGCGCAGATCCTCAGGAGTCTCTTCGGAGCGCGGGAAGAACAAAGCAGGAGGGCGCGCTTCCGGGAGAGGGTGACGACTGTAAACCGCTAATAAGACCCGTTAGCCCCTAGCTAACGGGTGTGACCCTTTAGCCGAGCGGTTAGTGACGTCGCCTTGTGGTGCGGTACACCTCGTATCGAATCCCGCACCGGGCAAGAAAATAACCGGTTACACAACCAACACGTCACGGCTCAGTTGGCATGGCGGCTCAGTTTCCACACACACACACAACCAGTCGTCGAGTTATCTCCTCCGGCCTTAAAACGGTAGCCCTTGGTTGGCAGACCGCATTAAAATCTGACAAAATGTGTACTTACCCAAGTCTGACAGCAGAATGCTCAATAACCCGGGTAAAACGTTCGTATCCCAGACTCGCCGCAACCGGTCCCGGCCAGAGCGTCCACGGGGTGAGGCCTTCATTAGGCCACCCTTACCCGAGGGATGGTGGGTGTAGATCGGTGTAGTGTTCGGGGACTCGTCGTCCTCCAGCGACCCCTCTGGCCCACCCGGGCTCCTGCAGCCAAGCAACCGGAAGCGTTCTCCCTACGCCTCCTTCGCGGCCTGAGGGTGATGCAACCATGCGAGGAGGCTTCAGCGTGGAAAATGGCGAGAGCAGCCGACACGAGTTTGAAGGAAGCTGGTGTTACGGCTATCTCCTTCCTGTGGAAACGTGAGCCAGGGGAGCTATTCGACGAGAGTTCCGGCCATATGCCATTGGGTTAGTGGGGTGGGATAAGGGGGAAAACTAGAGATACATTTATTTAAAAAGAAATAAAAAAAACCGTGCCGCTCACTGTAGTTCTTCCAATCGGAGAGGGATACGTCACAACGTGACATCAGACCTGTGCCTCGACTAAAATAAACGTTTTTCGAGTTTTTCCCAGCAATTGTTTTGGGATAATAATAATAATAATAATAATAATAATCATCATCATCCAAAGTTTTCAACGAAAATAAAAACAAGTCAGTGGGCTACTTTAATAGTTTTTAATGCAGCAATAGAATATATCAATTTTCTCTCATATACTTCAAATGCATCTTTCAGGAAAATACTTGGTGAATTTGAATTCACAATTTACAATACATTCATATATTTTAAATACAAATTGAAAATATTGTCAGAGAATAAAAAAGAAGAAGAAGAAGAAGAAGAAAAAAGCAGTTTTGTCAACCAGAGTCTTCTCATACTTAAATGAGTCGTTTTACAGACCAGAAGCGGGTCTAAAAATCAGGTTAAAATCATGAAAAACAAAAGCGAGGAAGGAAAATACGAAACAGTTTAAAAGACGGACAAAGACGGTGAATTTCAGCATGCTTACGTGACCGCTTTCAAAGACGAATCTACTCTAGCCGTTATGGAAAAGGTCGTCCCGTACAAACAGTGCAGAAAAGTTTCACGAGTTGTCCCGTGAGCACCTCAGAACAGATGGAGATAGACAGAGAACAGATGGAGATAGACGGAGAAAAGATGGAGATGGATGGAGAATAGATGGAGATAGAGAATAGATGGAGATAGACAGAGAATAGATGGAGATAGACAGAGAACAGATGGAGATAGACAGAGAATAGATGGAGATGGATGGAGAATAGATGGAGATAGAGAATAGATGGAGATAGACAGCGAATAGATGGAGATAGACAGAGAACAGATGGAGATAGACAGAGAACAGATGGAGATAGACAGAGAATAGATGGAGAATAGATGGAGATAGACAGAACAGATGGAGATAGAGAACAGATGGAGATAGACGGAGATAGATAGAGAATAGATGGAGATAGACAGAACAGATGGAGATAGACAGAACAGATGGAGATAGAGAACAGATGGAGATAGAGAATAGATGGAGATAGACGGAGATAGATAGAGAATAGATCGAGATAGAGAATAGATGGATAGACAGAGAACAGATGGAGATAGAAAGAGAATAGATGGAGATAGAGAATAGATGGAGATAGAGAATAGATGGAGATAGACAGAGAATAGATGGCGATAGATGGAGAATAGATGGAGATAGATAGAGAATAGATGGCGATAGATAGAGAATAGATGGAGATAGATAGAGAATAGATGGAGAATAGCTGGAGACAGATAGAGAATAGATGGAGATAGAGAATAGATGGAGATAGACAGAGAATAGATGGCGATAGATAGAGAATAGATGGAGATAGATAGAGAATAGATGGCGATAGATAGAGAATAGATGGAGAATAGCTGGAGACAGATAGAGAATAGATGGAGATAGAGAATAGATGGAGATAGACAGAGAATAGATGGCGATAGATAGAGAATAGATGGAGAATAGATGGAGATAGATAGAGAATAGATGGCGATAGATAGAGAATAGATGGAGATAGATAGAGAATAGATGGAGAATAGCTGGAGACAGACAGAGAATAGATGGCGATAGACAGAGAGCGACAGAACAATGTTACCTAAGAACACGCAGAGGGACTTGTTCCAGTGTTGCAGAAGACGGACAATACAGAGAGTATGTTCGAGTACGCCTATATGCAACAAATAAATAACTGATCCAAACTTAAAACCACCGTCGACCTGACCACCGCGCCATTCAAATATCCCTCTCCACGGTATACATACCGAAAGATAACTAAATAAGACGGTATTCTGTGAGGAGAGTCTGCTTGCAACGAGAAGTCTCCTTCAGACATTAAAAAGTCGCTTCCCTTTTGGTTGTGAGCTCGGGCCGACAGCCGGGACTTTTTCTTGCGTCTGTGCACAGAACCGGGCACCAGGTAAACATGTAGGGCAAGATTTATGCAACAACACTGCGGTCATTTTACTACCAGCATGCACATTCTGGCATTCGTAATTGCCACGGCTTAAAAAAAAAAACACAGGTTGGTTACTTACGACCGAGAAAGGGGAATGACTTCAGATGAGATGTTAAAAAAACCCTAAACCGCTCATCGCTGCCGAAGCGTCATCTCACAGCAGTGCGGGAAACTGATGCTGTTGCCATGACGATTACACTTACAATCGCGAGACGAAATGGGGTTTTCCTTAAGCACACACGCCCACCCACGATCTGCACTAAGACCCCTCCCCACACACACACACACACACACACACAACAACGGTGCCATTTTTACAGTGATTCTCTGACGGCGGCTTTGCAGACAAAAATCCAGCAAAACTTCGCTCGACGCAAAAAATACGTAGAAAAACAAAAGCCAGACAGTGACAACAGCATGTTAGTGTCCGATCTGAAACCGCCCGGGAAACACCAGTGTGAAAACCGCAACTCTGACAGACGGGCAGGCCGACCGCGCCACCGCCCGCCTCGAGTGGGTTCTGACCAAAAATCCATTTCCCGTTTCCAAGGGAACAGCCGTCTCACAGACGGGCCTCGGCGAGGACACGTACCGTAACGTGGCCACGGTCCGACTGCTGTGAGGCTAACCGGGCCTTCCCACGGGTATCAAAGGGGTGAGGGGGTCAAGCAGGGGAGGTTGGGTTCTTTAATTTTGGTTGGATGTGGGTGGGGGTGGGGGGTGGGGGTATCTTTTCATGTTTTCCTGATGACTCCTTCATTAACGGCAGAAAAAAAAACAACCCCGACTCATCTTTCCCTTCGACTGACGGGCAGCGAGGAGGAGGGGGAGGGGTGGGTGGGGTGGGGGGTGGGGGGGGTATCTTTTCATGTTTTGCTGATGACTCCTTCATTAACGGCAGAAAAAAAAACAACCCCGACTCATCTTTCCCTTCGACTGACGGGGCAGCGAGGAGGAGGGGGAGGGGTGGGTGGGGGTGGTGGTGGTGGGGGGGGGTGGGGGTCCAGTGAGGCGAAGGTATGTCCTGGGCCGAGAAGGTCGGGTGCTGGGTGTCAGGGCTTGACCTCGGTGGCCGGCTCGACGTCGCAGGCCGGGCTGGCCACGGCGGCCGGTTGGGCCAGGGTGGAGAACCAGGAGGACATGGCCGACTTGGCGCTGGTGAGGGCTCCGCCCATCGTCTGACCTGGAAGTAAAGGTGGAGACAGATTTGACTCGGGGAACGGGTACGGCGCCGCGCGGCGGCGGCGTCGCGCGTCACGTCTTTCACGAGAGGACGGCGTCCGCCGGTTTGCCACGGGGCGCGTCGAAGGACATCTGAGGACACGTTCGGGTGTGGCGCCCAACGCGGGGGTCGGGGACCGCCAGGGGTCCCCCGGAGGGACCGACGGACCCCCACGTCGAAGCCGATTAGATAAAAGAAAGCGTATTCCCGGCAGCAAATCGGACCGATTCGGCTGTAACGCAACAGGAAGGTCCCAAGGGGGGGATTATGGGAATACGGCTAAATCCCCTACGCGGTCTCCGTTAGGACCGGAGACTCCGCCTCTCCTCGTGAAACGTAAAGCAGCAAAAACGATAAGAAACAAACCGCGTCGAGCGAAACTCTGCTCACGGCGGGGGCGCGGGGGCCCGGCTGGGCGCCAGTCTATTCTGGGGTCCGGGACAGAGGAAAAGAACCGGAATAGTCCCGTTTATCAGACGGGGAGCACAATGTCCCCACTGTCTCGGGGACAGGAAGGGCCGTCTGCCAAACGACCGGCGGCCACGGGTTCAAATGCCCCAGTGGCCGGCCAGCGCGTTCTGGACCCACGCCACAGGCCTTCTCACTCGCTCGTGACTCAGCGACGGCCAAGAGCGTACGATGCAAACATTTCCCACCGGAGCCGCTTGATTTTGGATCATTACCCCCACCCCCACCCCCACCCCCCCCCCACCCATCCGGCGCGGTGGCTTACCAACTGCCTTTCCGGTCTGCACCATACTGCGGCTGGTGGTGATGACGGCGTTGCCGAGCTTTTTGCCTCGCTCGCTGTTCTGCACCGAGCTTCAGTGGACAGAGAAGAAGAAACAGAACCAGACAGGTTTACCCACAACATACCCCCCCAAAATACCCTCAGCCGGGGGTCACACGTCTACATCCGATCTGTTTTTAGAAACACACAATGATGTCATCATAAGTTCTTGGTGTGTGTGTGTGTGTGTGTGTGTGTGATATAAATCAGAGCTGACCCGTTAGCGGAAATGAGCAGGGGGGGGTCCATTTCCTAACAAATGGTTCTGGATAAAAACAGACCCCTCTGACCCGAACTCCAATCCCCATGACACCCCCCCCCCCACACACACACACACTTGACTTTCCCGTTTCCCGCCGGCCCGGCCCGGAGCCAGCAGCTCCGGCCCGGCCCGGAGCTGCTGGCTCCGGGCTGGTTGGGTTTGTGGTGGTGGGGGGGGGGGGGTGACGGCTCGGAAAAGGTGACCACGATGCCGTCTCTCTCTCTCTCTCTCCCTACACAGTGCCAACAGTAACTCGGGAAACCGGTCCCCGGAGCGGCAAAGGTCAAAGGTCACGGTTCATCAGAGCCAGCAGCTCCGCCTCCCGTGTGGGTCAGGAGGATTTCCGCACGGCGGGATTCTGCTCCCGTCGACGTCGGGACATCTAAACATCCCCGTCTCTCTCGACAGCGAGATCGACCGTGGGTCAACAGCTGCCCGACGACAAGCGATGGCGGCCCCGAATCCTGACGCCTGTCACTTGACGCCCGCCCACACTTGCAAAAATAAAACGGGCGTCCGGGCGGCGTGGCGGTCCGCTGCCTACCGACACGGGGACCGCCGATTCAGATCCCCGTGTTCCCTCCGGCTTGGGTCGGACGTCCCTACAGACACACTTGGCCCTGTCTGCGGGTGGGACGCCGGCTGTCAGAACGTGTCCTGGTCGCTGCACTGGCGCCTCCTCTGGTCGGTCGGGGCGCCTGTTTCGGGGGGGGAATAGCGTGATCCTCCCACGCGCTACGTCCCCCTGGTGAAACTCCTCACTGTCAGGTGAAAAGAAGCGGCTGGCGACTCCACGTGTATGGGAGGAGGCGTGTGGTGGTCTGCAGCCCTCCCCGGGTGGAGCAGAGACCGGGACGGCTCAGAAGGGTGGGGTCATTGGCCGGATGCATCCATCCGTTATCCAAACCACTTATCCTGCTCTCAGGGCCGCGGGGATGCTGGAGCCTATCCCAGCAGTCACTGGGCGGCGGGCGGGGAGACACCCTGGACAGGCCGCCAGGCCATCACACAGGGCCGACACACACACACACACACACACACACACACACACACACACACCTAGGGACAATTTACTACGCCCGACTCACCTGACCTCCAGGTCTTTGGGCTGTGGGAGGAAACTCCCATGCAAACTCCACACAGAGGACGACCCGGGACGACCCCCAAGGTGGGACTACCCCGGGGCTCGAACCCGGGACCTCCTTGCTGCGAGGCGACCGCGCTAACCACTGCGCCGCCGCGCCGCCCCGGCCGGACAGAATCGGGGGAGAAAAAGGGGGGATAAAAAAACGAGAAAGAAGATCATTTCCCCCGATCCCCACACAAAAGCAGGTCGCTTTGCTAACTTCTAGCTTTGGAGTCGGTAACTAGCGGCGATTTGGGAAGTGGCTTGTTTCGGGAAAGCTGCTGCAAAGCGGGGCAGCGTCCTCCACCGGCGGACCGTTAGGTTTCCGAGTGGAGACGGGTTTCAGCTCGACACGAGATTTACACGACTCGCCTGCCAGCTCCGTGCACAGCGGGGTAACCCGAGTCAGCGACACAACACCCCCCAAACGCTGCTGCGGGGCACACAGCAGTGTTTGGGGGGTTGCCGACCCCACCTGGACTATTTTCACCCGGGTCCGGCGGGAAGAATGAAACGTCGCCCGTCTTGGAAACGGGTGGGGCACTTGGTTTGCTTTGTGGTGGTGGGGGGGGGGGGGGGGGTGACGGCTCGGAAAAGGTGACCACGATGCCGTCTCTCTCTCTCTCTCTCTCCCTACACAGTGCCAACAGTAACTCGGGAAACCGGTCCCCGGAGCGGCAAAGGTCAAAGGTCGCGGTTCATCAGAGCCGAGCCTCACGGGCCGAGACGTCTCGGGTATGCGGAGCGACGGCACACGTGCGTTCGATACCTGACAACTGCAGGCGATAGGAGGGGAAGGTGTGTGTGTGTGTGGGGGGGGGGGTGAGGGGGAGGGGGGTGAGGGGGGGGGGACAAACATTTTTCAAAGGTTTTGAAACACAGCAACCATGAGAGGTTCTTCACCACCCACTCACAACTGTGCACCAAAACATTTAGACTGACACCACACACACACACACACACACACACAGTGTATTCATGGGGAATTCAGACTCCAATTTCCCCCCAGTTCCCCCTTCCCCCCCGAACAGGCGCCCCAACTGACCAGAGGAGGCGCTAGTGCAGCAACCAGGACACACCCCCACATCCGGCGCCCCGCCCGCAGACACGGCCAATTGTGTCTGTAGGGACGCCCGACTGAGCCGGAGGTAACACGGGGATTCGAACCGGCGATCCCCGTGCTGGTCGGCAACGGAATAGACCGCCACGCCACCCGGACGCCCGACATTTGAACCTTTCGACCGTGAAGCGCCGTGTCTGACGGGGCTTTTAACCAGGCAGTACGGACTATTCTGCTGCCTACCGACACGGGGCTCGCCGGTTCGAATCCCCGCGTTACCTCCGGCTTGGTCGGGCGTCCCTACAGACACAACTGGCCGTGTCTGCGGGTGGGGAGCCGGATGTGGGTGTGTGTCCTGGTTGCTGCACTAGCGCCTCCTCTGGTCGGTTGGGGCGCCTGTTTCGGGGGGGGGGGCTGGGGGGAATAGCGTGATCCTAATTAGCATGTATGCTAATAATAATGTCCAATAACTGAAATGGGAGCGATATTTAGAGAAGACGAAAGACCTACCACCAAACAGGAACTAGCTAACAGCGTAGCGACGTCCGTATTCCTCCCAAAATGGCTGTCAGTCAAATCAATAATCAGTATATCCATAAATACATCAATGATAATAATCATTACATTTATATAGCGCTTTTCTAGACACCCAAAGTGCTTCACGTTGAAGGGGGTATCTTGCTTCAACCACCACCAATGCGTAGCACCACCTGGGTGATGCACGGCAGCCATTTTGCACCCAAAGGCTCGCCACACATCCGCTTGAGGTGGAGAGGGAGGGATCATTGAGCCAATTACATGGGGGGGGGGTGATTAGGCGGCCAGATGGAGACAGACAGGTTGGGAATGTTGCCAGGACACCGGGGGACCCCCTACTCTTTGTGATGAGTGCCGTGGGATCTTTAATGACCACGGTGAGTCAGGACCTCGCTTTACCGTCTCATCCGGAGGACGGCATCTCCTACAGCCCAGTGTCCCTGTCATTAGGACCAGAGGGAAGACTGCCCTCTACTGGCCCACCAACGCCACTTCCAGCAGCAACTCGGGTTTTCCCAGGAGGTCTCCCATCCAAGTACTAGCCAAGCCCACACCTGCTTAGCTTCCGTCGTTTGGCGGAGCCAGGGTACATGCTGGTATGGCTGCTGGCAAATCAAATCAATATATAGGTAATATTAAGATAATATGATAATCATCTATAAATTAATTTGCTGGACGGCTTCCGTCACAGTCTGACAGGATCGTGGCCCTGGGTAAGACGTGCAGCTTCTTTACCTTCACACCACGGCCACGGCCTGTGCCGCTCTCTGATTGGCTAGACCTTAAAACCGTCTAACGCACACGTAGCTCAGCTCACCGTGCTAAATTCATCCGCTGTAACCATAGCAACACCCTAAATTAGCAACAAGCCCGGCAGATATTCAAATCTTTAGCTCAACGGCTAACTTTTACTTCACAACTTCTTAATTCGGCGTCTAAAACGCTCAACAAAAATATGAACGGAGGCCTTCGTTTTCTGGCACGTGACCACGACATAAGCGGGATAATCCCCGACGAGGTGTGCGTTAAAGGATTTTAACACACTCCGTGTGGGCAAGTGTGGTAAAGTCGTATCGCAAATTGTCATTTTAGTTACTTATTTCATTCTGAAACAAATCCGGCTATATACTCCTGCAGCCAGGGGGCGCTGGTGTCCGAGCGTCACGATGAACGAAGCGAACCGACCCCGCAGCCTGGGAGACACACTGGTGTGACTCTCGTACGGGCACAGGTTCCTTAACACACACACACACACACACACACACACACACACACACACACACGCACACACACACACACACACGGCAGCCTGAATTACCCTCCCGTGTCAGCGCAGAGAAGATCCTGATCCGACACAAAGCCAGGACAGGAAGTGGCACGCAGTTACTGCCTGGAACCTCAGATGGCACCGTGCCAAGCTTCCTGCCTGCTCGCCTGACACCCACGCAGCCACGCACACACCCCAGCATGTGCACGCACGCACACACACACACACACACACACCCAAGTGCATGCAAACACACGCACATGCACACACACACATGCACATGCAAAATAAATAAATAAATAATGTGATTAAACCCAATTTGAATTTCATTTTTTATGCGGCGAATACATTTCTTCACAGCGAATATGCAGTTTCTCCACCCCAAGCCGGGCGAATAAACATGTGTGCAAATTTTGGGGGGGGATTTTATTCAATATTTATCACTTCCGTTACGTTTTTTTTTTTTTTTAATTTGATTTGAAATGACAAACTTTGCAAAGAAACGCTTGTATTAGCATGCAGGTGGCGGTCCTACTGTACCGCCCGCAGCCGTCAACGCCGGCTCTCGGCATCATTTGCTTGTATATTCTCTCCGCTATTTGGTAACGCGTAAAGAGAGAGAGGGGAAGGAGTGGGGGGGGGGGACGCCGCGCCCCAAAAGCACCCGGCCGGATTCGAACCCAGGATGTCACGCGCCGACCCGGGGCCCGGAGAAACGCAGCCGAGCGGTGCCTCTCCGACAGGTAACCTGAGACGCTCTGGTCGGCAGCACACGCCGGCGGGGGGGGGGGAGGAG
Organism: Lampris incognitus; assembly: GCF_029633865.1. Classification (NCBI taxonomy): domain Eukaryota; kingdom Metazoa; phylum Chordata; class Actinopteri; order Lampriformes; family Lampridae; genus Lampris; species Lampris incognitus. The sequence goes on from NC_079229.1 coordinate 32,983,399, forward strand.
GGAAGGAGGGGGGGGGGGTCGTATTTCAGCTCCACGTCCTGGAATGGAACCGGAGCTCTCGCCGTGCGGGTCCCCGGCTCTGTTTTTCAGAATGAAACTCTCTCATAATTAATGGGGCTCGGGAACTGTGAGCCCCCTCCTCCACAAACGCCACCCTTCCTCCTCACGGGGAGGCAGTCCCCACCAGGACCAGCACAAAACCACCGGTGGACTGGAACCATAGCTTACAGCAAGTATAACACATATTTGTATTTGAATGTGTGTGTGTGTGAGAGAGCGATACAGAACATACGGGACGCATCATCGATATTTGAGATACTTAATCATGCGGTCCAAATAATGCTCATGGAAGAATTTGGAGGTATGGCGTTGGCCCCTCTCATTCGTTGGTTTCAGGAACCTTTTAGAAGTCATGTGACTCCATTACATACTTTTTTGTTCTTTGATATTTGCAATAATAATAATAATGGATTACATTTATATAGCAATTTATCTCATTACCCAAAGTGCTTCACAGTGCTCCCCTCAACCACCAATGTGTAGCACCACCTGGGTGATGCACGGCAGCCATTTTGTGCCAGAACGTTCGACACACATCCGCTCGAGGTGGAGAGGGAGGAATCAGTGAGCCAATTACATGGGGGGATGATTAGCTGGCCGGATGGAGGGAGACAGGTTGTGAATTTTGCCAGGACACCGGGAGACCCCCCTACTCTTTGTGATAAGTGCCATGGGATCTTTAATGACCACAGTGAGTCAGGACCTCGGTTTAACGTCTCATCCATAGGATGGTGTCTCCTACAGCACAGTGTCTTCTCGCTGCACTGGGGCACTGGGATTTTTATTAGGACCACAGGGAATATTGCCCCCTACTGGCCCACCAACACCACTTCCAGCAGCAACTCATTTTCCCGGGAGGTCTCCCATCCAAGTACTAGCCAAGCCCACACCTGCTTAGCTTCCATCATTCTGCAGGGCCAGGGTACATGTTGGTATGGCTGCCGGCCATGCCAGTGATACTGGGCTCATGGCGCATAACTGATTAAATTGACTTAAGTCTTCCAAGTTGTCCAAGTGGGACATTATGTTGAGTCTTTTTTTTCCCAAAATGCTTTTAGTCTGCTGAAAGTAGAAAAAAAACTCATATTTTTAGTTTACTAGCTCGACAAGTTGCAGTACTTGATAAAACCTCTGTTCATAGACCTTCAGCCACCAGAGGGCAGCAGATCAACTGACTGCAACTATGAGCCAGAGACAGGCACCAGGTATACCAGGTATTACAGGTACAAGGTATACCAGATATTACAGGTACCGGGTATACCAGATATTACAGGTACCAGGTATACCAGGTATTACAGGTACCAGGTATACAGATACCGGGTATAACAGATATTAAAGGTACCACGTATACCAGATTTTACAGGTACCAGGTAGACCAGAGATTACAGGTACCAGGTATACCAGATATTACAGGTACCACGTATACCAGATATTCCAGGTACCACGTATACCAGATATTACAGGTACCACGTAGACCAGAGATTACAGGTACCAGGTATACCAGATATTCCAGGTACCAGGTATACCAGGTATTACAGGTACCACGTATACCAGATATTACAGGTACCACGTAGACCAGATATTACAGGTACCTGGTATACCAGATATTACAGGTACCACGTATACCAGATATTACAGGTACCTGGTATACCAGATATTACAGGTACCACGTAGACCAGATATTACAGGTACCTGGTATACCAGATATTACAGGTACTATGTGTAACCAATATCACAGGTACCAGGTATGCCAGATATTACAGGTACCACGTGTAACAGATATTACAGGTACTACGTGTAACAGATATTACAGGTACCAGGTATACCAGATATTACAGGTACCAGGTATACCAGATATTACAGGTACCACATAGACCAGAGATTATAGGTACAAGGTATACGAGATATTACAGGTACCACGTAGACCAGATATTACAGGTACTATGTGCAACCAATATCACAGGTACCAGGTATTACAGGTACCAGGTATACCAGAGGTACCAGGTGCCACAAAAGTGTATCAGCAAGAAAAAGGCTGAAATCAGCCTGCTCGCTTCAGCTGAACTGGAAGTTCAGTGTGAGTGAACGAGCAGCCTTGTCACATCCCGTCCTCTCCAGTTCTGGAAAAGTCGATCGTTCCGCCGTTCATTTCTGTGAGGAAACTGATTCAGTGAAACGTCAGAAAAATCACAAGAGCAGTCAATAATTCGACTAGACGCATAACTGCGACTGAAACGGGGGATATTTTTAAAGCTGACTGGCGTTCAAAGCTACACTTGGTGAGGCTAGTGACGTGCCAAATGGGTGCAATGGTGCGTAATGAGGAGACGAGAGCGTGGAGCCGGTCCTGCTGGGGCGGGCAGGATACGGATTTTCAAGATCCAAACAAACGATACTTACTGAGACAGGCGTAACTTCACATCGGTGACGCTGTACTGACCCTGGAACGGGTGTCTGAAATGGAAAACCAGGGGAGAGAAGCTCACTCGTCTACAAACACACTTGGGTTCAACTTATTTTCCCTCTCCGGGGTTCTTGACAATATCTTCTCCGCAGTTTGTTGAGATACTCGGCTGGTGCTCAACATGACGTGTGCCAGTGGCTGAGAAACACGGCAAACGGTTGTTCTTCAGAACGTCTAACACCTCAGTGCAGCACCACTCAGAGGCTCGCAATACATTCAAATCTGTGGATCAGACATTTAACACATTTATCGTCATAAATCAAACCTGCTGACTGAAGTGCCTCCTTCAGCCTGACCATCTAGCCGGATGGGCTCTCGGCGCCACAGCACAGTGTGACGACTCTTATATCTACATATTATCAGAGTCTGGTGCTGCGTCTCCTGTTCCTCGTGTGAAAAACCAGGTCAGACTGGATGGAGTCACATCACCACCAATACAGATTTTGATTCGGACGTTTTCTGCGGCCGACACCTCAATATAATAATCGATCAGCTCCGTTAAGCTGGTCACAGAACAACGGTAATTGTTGGTGTTGGTAAAAGTGGCCGGTGGGGGGGGCGTCCGGGTAGCGTAGCGGTTTATTCCACTGCCTACCAACACGGGGATCGGTGGTTCGAATCCCCGTGTTACCTCCGGCGTGGTCGGGCGTCCCTACAGACACAATTGGCCGTGTCTGCGGGTGGGGAGCCGGATGTGGGTGTGTGTCCTGGTCGCTGCACTAGCGCCTCCTCTGGCTGGTCAGGGCACCTGTTCAGGGGGGATGGAGAACTGGGGGGGGAATATCGTGATCCTCCCACGCGCTACGTCCCCCTGGTGAAACTCCTCACTGTCAGGTGAAAAGAAGCGGCTGGTGACTCCACATGTATGGGAGGAGGCATGTGGTAGTCTGCAGCCCTCCCCGGATCGGCACAGGGGGTGGAGCAGTGAGACCGGGACGGCTCGGGAGACTGGGGTAACTGGCTGGATACAACTGGGGAGGAACAAGAGCGGGGGAGAGTGGCTGGTGGATTTGGGGACGACCTGGCACCTGTGGTTCCCAGAGGAAGAGGGTCCAGACCCCATACCTGCAGCCTTGTAGCTGGAACCAGTGGGTATAGAGAATAACTGAACGAGGGAAAAATGAATGGACGAAAACGGCAAATGAAAAACAAACAAAACCATCTCTGTTGTGTTTTCCAGCCACCTACCCCGGGGAGATCTCGGCCATGGCGGGGTGTTTGTTGCTGTGCCACACACGGTAGTTGTGGGTGATCTTCCACGCTGCCATGAAGGGAACGCCGAAGTCCGCCAGCAGCCTCTCATTATCTGTGATGAGGAAAAACAGCCACCAGGAAACAAGAGATGAGCAGGGAGGACGAGAACAAGAACAGCAGGGCTTTATATGGAGACAAAGAAGACAATAACTGAGAGAGTGAGTGAGAAATGAAAGGGACAAAGTGACTTTATCACTGCATTCAGATGACGACAAAGGTCAAGACACAGATGAAGACAAAGGTCCAGACACAGGTGAAGACACAGATGAAGACAAAGGTCAAGGCACAAATGAAGACACAGATGAAGACAAAGGTCAAGACACAGATGAAGACAAAGGTCCAGACACAGGTGAAGACACAGATGAAGACAAAGGTCAAGGCACAAATGAAGACACAGATGAAGACAAAGGTCAAGACACAGATGAAGACACAGATGAAGACAAAGGTCAAGACACAGATGAAGACAAAGGTCAAGACACAGATGAAGACAAAGGTCCAGACACAGGTGAAGACACAGATGAAGACAAAGGTCAAGGCACAAATGAAGACACAGATGAAGACAAAGGTCAAGACACAGATGAAGACACAGATGAAGACAAAGGTCAAGACACAGATGAAGACAAAGGTCAAGACACAGATGAAGACAAAGGTCAAGACACAGATGAAGACACAGACGAAGGTCTGCGAGGGAAGGTGGGGGTATGGACCCCGGGCAGGATGGAGGGATGGATGGAGGAGTTGTGGTTAACTTTGGTGAAAATGAAACCTTTGTTTGGGTAAAAGGTTTCTGAGAAGTTATCACACCTGTTGTGATGTTGTGAGATATAAAAAAGCCAAATATAAATAGAATTATAAATATAAATAGAATGATAAATATAAATAGAATGATAAATATAAATAGAATTATAAATATAAATAGAATGATAAAAATAAATAGAATTATAAATAGAAATAGAATTATAAATAGAAATAGAATGATAAATAGAAATAGAATTATAAATATAAATAGAATAATAAATATAAATATAATGATAAATATAAATAGAATAATAAATATAAATATAATGATAAATATAAATGGAATGATAAATATAAATATAAATAGAATGATAAATATAAATAGAATGATAAATAGAAATAGAATTATGAAGACATACTTGGGAAAAAGTAAAAGTTTTTAAACTCACACATTTTATTGACTTAATTCTTCTAATCGTCGACTCGTTTACATGATCCTGTCTAATTTCTGAAACTTGTCGTGTGGCTTTACAAACGGCAGCACTCCTCTTTTACTCCTCGTTACCATCCTTCGGTTTTACTTTATGCTATAGTTCCTGTGGCGCTTCTTCTAAATGCTTTCGTTGTGGTGGTAAATTATAAATAATGTACTTAATGTAGGAAAGGTGCCTTATTAATAAAGTGTATTATTACTGCTGACATGTCCATTATGAGATGAATATGTGATTCAGCTGCTCGAAACCAGGCCGACGAACACACGGCCGACTCTTGTCTCGACCTTTTTGTGGATTTCCGAAAGGTCCGCTCGGCGTTCGGGCGGAGGCGCGGCGGGCTTTGTCGGCGGCCCTCCTACCTTGCTGTAAGGTGGAGGAGAGCAAGGTGTGCAGGTAGAGGGTGAACTGGGCTCGGATCCACTCGTCTCCGCCCTCCCAGCCGGTGCCGTCCAGGAAAACGTCATCGCGGTTCTCCGTCACGTGTTTGACCAGGTAGTCGGCGAAGCGCAGGTCTGCTGTGGTCAGGCTCAGGTGCTTCCGCAGCTCCGGGTCCTGGATCTGGATACGAGCTTCCTCCAACTGTGTCCCCGTGAAACACACACACAAAGTCAGGTGGTAGTCACTGCTGCTTCGGATACCCCCCCCCCCCTTTTCTCCCCAACTGTTCCTGGCCAATTACCCCACTCTTCTGAGCCGTCCCGGTCTCTGCTCCACCCCCCTCTGCTGATCCGGGGAGGGCTGCAGACTACCACATGCCTCCTCCCATACATGTGGAGTCGCCAGCCGCTTCTTTTCACCTGACAGTGAGGAGTTTCACCAGGGGGACGTAGCGCGTGGGAGGATCACACTATTCCCCCCAGTCCCCACCCCCCCTGAACAGGCGCCCCGACCAACCAGAGGAGGCGCTAGTGCAGCGACCAGGACACATACCCACATCCGGCTTCCCACCTACAGACACGACCAATTGGGTCTGTAGGGGTGCCCGACCAAGCCAGAGGTAACGCGGGGATTCGAACCGGCGATCCCCGTGTTGGTAGGGAACGGAATAGACCGCCACGCCACCCGGACGCCCCCGCCCATCTTTTTTTTTAGCTGTATGTCTATTCTGTGCGAGTACGTGAAGAGCAAGGGAGGAGCCGGAGTCAAACTCCCGGTACGTGTCCGCCTACGCAAACTTAGCCAAATAAACCAATTCTGATTCTGATTTCTTAGAAATCAAAACCCGAAACGCTAAACTGGAGAG